>NW_017963642.1:1053542-1080773 GCF_001661415.1 Suhomyces tanzawaensis NRRL Y-17324
GGTGGATCGAGGAGAAGACTTAGTCTTACCAGAATGAAGCAAGCTATTAAAAGAAAAAGTACAAACACAAAAGCACGCAGTTTGAGAAGATTGAAGGCTATCTTCTCTAGTACTTCAANAAGAACTCCTGAATACAATCTGGGAGACTCTTCGCCAATATCTTCTCAGTTTTCCTATAAAAGTAGTATCGAATCCAACGATACTTCTGTTGCTCCAGTTCGCTCTTCAGGTTCAATTTTAGAATTCTGCATGAATCCTGAATGTCTTGCAGTTTTCTCTACAAGCTCAATTCTGGAAAATATCCAGAACGATGAGACTGCTTCAGTCTTTTCTTGTGACTCAGGTTCAGATTTTTCTGATGAAGCATCTGAATTTGCATCCATTAGAGCCATAAAGTCANTTCCAGAGAGAATTGATTCGTCTGAGACCGTTGAAGTTTGCTCTTGTGACTTAGATCCAGAGATCATCCAACACAATGAAACTTCCAAATGCACTTCCAATTCGGCTGTGCAGTCAATCCCAGAGATAATTGTATCCTCTAATACTGGTGCACATTGCTCTTCTAGATCAGAGCCGGAGAATGTCCATGTTGATGAAGCTTCGGAATGCGCTTCCAGTTGGGATATGGAGTCTATCCAAGAGAGCATGGGCTCTTCCAGGGCTCCTGAATGCGCGTTAATATCACTACCAGAGGGTGAGGCTAATCTAAAGAGTGAATTAAAGGGGTTGTTACTACATCTAGAAAATGTTAAGGAGCAATTATATGAGTTGTGGCTTACTGAAGGCTCAAATCATCCTTTCTACTCCTTGTTGGACTCTCAAAGGTTGACCACTGAATCGGAGATATGTGCAATCAATTCGAAGCTAAACGCCGTTCACGATCAGGCTAGCGATATCCATGATGAGGACCAAAAAATAGTTCAAAATGAACCTGATTCACCAATTGTGAATGATCTTGCCTTACCCAAAAAAAGCTCCGAGGGGAGTGAGACCAACCTCAAGAACGAGTTGGAGAGGTTGTTAAAGGATCAAGAGCGTAATAAAGTGGAGTTAGCTCGCTGTACAGCGGCCTTGGGAACAGATAACCTTATAGAACGCATGCCGGAGATCCTGGACTTGAAATTTAAGCAGCGTCAAATTGCTCTGCAGATTTCTAAAATCAATTCCAAGTTAAATGCTGTTCAAGCTTTTCCTATTGCCGATAATCTAGCTGTGTCCAAAAAAAGCTCCGATAAGCATGAGGCTGATCTCAAGAAAGAGTTGGAGAAGTTGTTAAACGACCTTCAGCATAATAAGANGGAGTCCGACAAGTATAGGGAGGCTTATGGACCAGATAACCTCATGCAAGACGTTTTGGACTTCCGTAGGTCGGAGATCGAGCTGCGGATGCGTGAAATCAATTCCGAGTTGGATGCTGCTCAAGATTTGCCTATTAATCATCGCAATAAGGACCAGAAAATAGTTCAAAACGAACCTGCGTCAGCAATTGTGAATCATCCAGCTTACTCAAAAAGCTCTGAGAAGTGTGAGACGGGTCTCAAAAACGAGTTGGAGAAGTTGTTAAATGATCTTCAGCATACTGAGATGGACTATGTCAAGTATAGAGATGCGTGTGGACCAGGTACTCTTATGCAAGACGTCTTGGACTTCCGTCGGGCGGAAATTGAACTGCGGATACGTGAGATCAATTCCGAGATGAATGCTGGCCATTAGCTCTCATATCATCACACGAACCGTTTCTGCTTCTGCTGTTGTGTTTGATGTGTCTGTAATGCATTAAGAATCAATGCTGGTTGGGTTTGTTGACCACCATGGTATCTGCCTTAGAACAATTGCTCCATACATGCAGAGTTACACTAGGAATTGGGGGATTCCTAAGTGTGTAACGCCATGTTGCATGACGGAGGAGCAGTATTCTATGTGAAGGTTAATTGGGAACACACTCCTTACTGGCCGGTATCTACAGGGTCACCAACACATTGCTATTTTTGGTTACGGTATTTGGCGTTGCTCAAGGATATGGTTTAGCGTCGCTTATGGTTATGGTATTTAAGTTTGTTGAAGTATGGTTAAAGGTCGCTACCAGATATTAATTTACGACAGTATGATGTATGGTTTGTGTTATTGATATTTATTTGCTACGAATAAATAATAAAGTTTGAAGTGTAGGGATATGGAATAGGTCTGTTCGGCTATTTATCCAGGATCGTGGTGGAATTTGACTCCTCCAAAAGTCAAAAAAGGCATAAACGAATGAATTAACTCTTTTCCTCTTTCTGGTTTATATGTACCACGTATTAGCAACAAATGGCAGTTCATTTTCATGTTGAGGATAGATTGGTCTAGAGTATTATAGTGGTATTGTTGGTTTATTACAGTACGTATCTTAAGTTGACTTGCTCCATAGACCAGATATGTGGTTGTTAGGTCCTGATGAAGTGTGGATGTTAAACTTATCTTTAAAATTCGAAGTTAACTAGAGGGCATTTTCGATATAAAACTCAGTTATAGAGCCAAATTTCAGCTACGCCACGAGTCTCTTTCAGATTGATAAATACGGATTTTATTCTGTTTTGGTGTGGTAGCGCCTATTTTGCATCCAAAATACCACCCATGTCAGCGGTCCCGTGACACCAATTGTCATCTATCTACCAGATGAGGTATGACCCTTAATGATGGTTACACTCTAGCTATACGATCTCCGATCCGCTACGGCACACATCACTCTTAATCATCTGTGGCACACCCACAGATTTCAATCAGAACCCCTCTCCTTCCTTCACCAAACAAATGGAGGCATATTCATCGATCCACCCCTACGCCCGTTTGAGCCCCTAATGCTGTATCACGCCTCCAAGCATGCCACACGTCTACTTACAAATTCGAAAAGGATTTCGTGTGGTTCGGAATAATTTGTTTCTAATCCGCTGGCTGTCTTTTGTGGAGTCACAATGGACTTGGCCTGTTGAAACCTCCCTGGACTGCAGTTGATGAAGCAGTAACATAGCACATTGAAATACAGATCATTCAACGTCTTTTATTAGAGAAGGACCTTCATTGTATCTAAACTCATGCGTGGCTGTAAGTTATCGTGTGTAAGTGTCACTTATCAAATGCTTCCACATTCCCTGCTAGTTCAACATAGTGGCAATGAACATCCCTCGGAATGACACCACAATAAAAATGAAAGAATACTCCTTCTTAATTCATTTAATTTCCATCTAGATGATATAAGATAAGTACTCCACTCCCGTAGAAGAGACTGGCAAACCCTTGGTAGCCAGTGTTTTGTAGATATGATTCTGTGTATTAAATTGAATGTCCCACCGCCTAGTAGGTTGATAGTTGGTTTTGAAATTTACAAGGGGGTAAAAGAGAAGCTAAATGGTTAGAACATCCAGAGGGTTGAATTACCGCATGATATATCAAATATAGAAACTCATAATGATGTTCTAATGGTTGCCAAAAGTTGAAGGGCGCGCTTACGCAAGTTCCATTCAGCGCGCACTCCGTTCCGTATAAGGAAGTCTAGGAAACGCGTTTTGTGTAAGATGTTCTAGTTAATAACAAACAAGGACCTATCCTTAGATTTCCACCCAACTTCAGACTGAAGGTCTTACTGAGGACCCAACACCACTAGGCGGAAGATTAGCGTGGATGGACTTGTTAAATTTAGGTAGTCAATCCCGTAAAACCGGGCTCCGGCCTCGTGCTAATTTGACTAAGGACAAATACAATATGGATGACATCGACGAGTTCTTTTCAGACGATGAAAAGAGCCCCACCAATACGTTGCTAGCCAGGCGTGGTAATGGACAGCAAAGGACAGGAAGTTTGATCCTGGGTACTAAGGAGATTCATTCAAGCGCCACTGGGCGTAAAAGCGGTTCCTACAATCACTCAGTGACACCTAAGGATAATATAGATAATGTGGCGAGAATGATCAATTTCACTGACGCTGAGGCTGCCTCATTCAATTTGTCACCAATACTGTTGTCATCAAAGTATTCCGCCAAGAAGAAGAACAAGAAATCTCCATTGCGTTCGCCATTGCCAGAACGAAGCCAATCAAAGGGAAAGGAAGAATTTGATGATTTCAATATAGACCATGGGATGGATTATTACGATAACAACGGATTTGACTATGATGAGCAAGAAGATAACGATGAGGCAAGTCGAGATTTCGAAGATAAGGTATTGTCCCCTGTAAGTCACTCTCCAGTCACCAAACCTAAGCAAACAATCAAGAGCTCGACTTCCAAGAATAGTGGTTCTTCGTTAACTAAGAGCATGGCTTTGGGGGCTAATTCAAAAAGACGGAGACCAGCATTAATAGAAGACTCCGACGACGATGATGAAGAAACCACCAATGAATTCATAGAAGACAACAGCGAACTACCCTCCCCTCCTCCAACAACGAAGAAGTCAGTTGTAAGGCGACGCATTCAAGATAGAGTCTCAGAAACAGTAACACGCCCATCCCCACTTCCTTCTCCTCCACCAGATGGACTTCGTCGATCCAAAAGAACCAGGATTGCCCCATTGGCCTTTTGGAGAGGCGAAAGAATTGTCTACACACGGGCTTTCGAGTCAACTCAAGATCCAGATACAACCTTGGCAAATGATATAAAAAAGGTTCCATTACAGGAAATAAAGGAAGTTGTTCACATACCAGATACGGCTGGTGTAATAGCTAATACAACAAAAAAGAAAACAAGACTGAGATCAAAGCTAGGGTCCAAGAAAAAGGAATTAAAGGATTCATATGATTACGAATCTGATCCGGAGATATCTGGCTCTGAGTGGTTTAAAGACAAGGCCCTCACCCTTGTTGTTGTTGAGAATGATCAGAAAACCGAAAAGTTGGTTGCTGTAGCGCCCAATGGTGGTGATTTTGAGACACCAAGAGATGTCAATCCGGGTATGGATAATTTCACGATTGCTCCTCTTTTCAATCAGGACCAAGAATTCAATGCTACAGGACTAATTGATTTTCCTTTCGAAGGAGCCAAGCTGTTAAGGGATTCCGGGGATGTGATCTATAACTTTCACGTTGTAAAGGGCTTGATTGAAGTCAATCTAAATAACGAGAAGTTCATCGTTACCAGAGGGTGTTCTTTTCAAATCCCAAGCAAAAACACATACGGGTTCAAAAATATTGGAAATTGTCCGGCTAGATTGTACTTCGTACAGAGCCGGATCCCTAACAATGAGCTGGATGATGAGAGTTGGTAACTTACACCTTTGCATATCTTTTGTACAATAGTTAGTCTATATTTTCAACATATAGCATTAATGCCATTAATAATTAACGAATTGATTGATACGACTTGCAAAAGTTCATTAAAATCTATATAAAGACGAATATGGTACACAAATCACTAAATTGAAAAGACTAAGAGAAGCATTGTTCAGGCTCCATGTATGCAAAAGAAAGATCCACAAGTGTCACCACTATTTTACAAAATGAACCGGGCCAGGTACTAATATCAATATTGGTATGTTCCGTGAAATGAAGGGTCACTCAAATACCAGAGGTTGGCATCTATGCAAGACTGCGTTTCTTTCTTGCCCTTCACGGCTCACTGACTGGATTCACTTTAGGCCTTGAAGTAAAAGTGAATTTATTTTTTCAATTCTGTGATTTCAGAGCTTTCATTATCATAGTATGCAACTACTTTTACCTTGAACTCTGATGCAGCAACACCAAATTGCTTCAAAATCAAGGCTTGTCTGACGTCCAAAGTCTCATCTTTGCGACAAACAACGTAAGGTTCACTGAGGACAATCTTACCGGCTTTAATCTTAGTTGGAATCTTGTACTTGTTTCTCATGGTTTCCTCTAAGGAGTGAGACATTGGAACATCTTCCTCAATGGCGATTTGACCACCTCTTGAATATACAATACCTTCTGGGATAGTGAAATCTATTGGGGCCTTAGACTTTGCTCTGGAGTAATCCTGCTTAGTGTAAGCAGTGAAATAAGCTTCAACAGTGTCTGGCAGCTCGTTGGTAAATAACAATCCAGGAAGACCAGCACAGGTTTTGGACAACTTGTGCAAGTTATCTTTGTACTCCTCTTCAGGAGTGTCACCTAAAGCCTTTTCCAAAACTCTTCTCTTACCCAAGATCAACTTGGAACCATTCCAATCGGTTCTAATATCTTGCAAAACTGGAGTACGGACATCATCGAGCTGTAAAACCCAGACATATTGAAACTCATCTAAGGCAGCTCTTACCTCGTCAAAGATACGAGTCTTGTTTTCCTTTCCCTTCTTGTCAGTTTGGGCCAAGGTCACGAGCTTGGAACGTCTAGATCTAGGCATTTTGAATGTTCTTTAGTAGATGCTATTTAGGTATTGATCAGTACTATTCACGAATTTTTCAATAGTGTGCATCTCATCTTGCGATGCGGAAAAAAAAATGAATCACGTGATCCGGACTCTATCCACTACTAGGAATCCCTAAACCCACCAAAGAGCTGCATGAGTATTCTTCGCCATACTTGAAGGGGGCTTATCTAGGAGATTCGGACTGCATTAAGTGGTGTTTCATTCACTTTACGGGGTGATGAGCATTTACATGTAACTCAGTAAATTTAATTACTGATGTAATTTCTCTAAATTCTAGTTTAGCACAGATTCTAAAGTAGCATGAGTGCCCATAATCACCAAGTTAAAGTAGTAAAGCTGACGTACTTCCACATACGAATTGTTGCAAAGAACAACGATCCATAATAATTAACTGGGAATTCCAAACAGTTGATCTAATTTGTGGCTATACTCTTTTTGATGAAGCTAGTTTCAAATTTTCCTAGCCGAATATAAAGCTTTCATGTTCAATAAGATGTTTGCTTAGAATCAATCGCGATGGAAAGTTACTGAATTCTCCAAGCTGAGTCCAAAACTAACTTACTTACTGAGTCTAAATGAAGCTTAGTCGTTTAATATTTGACTTCAAATGCTTGCATCAAACTTATCTACACGGTGTTTATTGATCATGCATATATTACTGTGAAATAGAATACATGGATGAGATACTCTCAAGACAACTATTGATCATGAAATGGAGGCTACAAAACTTTTGAGCGAATCAACCCGTGGTTCCTTAACACTTACTAAGGACCAAAATCCAGGAAGTTCTAAGCTTAGCATGATCAATAATTAGTTTCAAAAACTGTTCTTCTTTTGAAAGGTGGCATAGTCGGAAATTGGTCCTTACGCCCATGGTTGAATGCAATTGATTATAATGTATAATACAGGTGTGGTACATAGAATACTCTATGACAACTACCAATCACCTGGAACAAGTGGACCCCTTTCCACTGGAATGTTTCTTTGATACTTGGTGCCCCCTGGTCTGCATGGGGTAATATAAGGGTCAGGGTGTTTCCATTCAGCTAACTTCCCCTGAGTGGCTTGAATAATCTTTTCCAATTCACTTGGATCGTTCACGGTTTTGTTTGCTTCAAATTGTGCTCTAATCTTTATGGTTTCTTTACGGTAAGCATCGAATTTCAATGAGCTGTCAAAAGCAGTTCTCAAAGCTTGTCTGAATAATGATGCAACTCTCTTCGAGTTAGCCTCGGTAAAGGGTAAGATAGGACTAGACATCTTGTGCTTCTATTGGTAGACGAAATCGCTAATTTGTACTCAATTCATTCGAAATAGAAAATTTAAAAATCTCTCTCGTTCTATTGGACGCTTTATGTGCAGGAAATGTCACCAAGAGGATTCGATCGCTAAATTAATACAATCGTGAACCCATTGAAGTTGTCCAGAACAATTGTAAATGACGAATAAGAATATACACTACAATTATCATCAATTTTGACAATTTTTAAAAGATAAAGTATTCATAGTACAATCGTGAATTATCACGTGATTAGATATGTTGCTCTACGGCCATCAAGCTACCCACAAAGGATAACACCAACCTGCTTCTGACCTCGTTGATGTCCTCAGGGACCAACCAGATCAAGGCTCCCAACTTTCTAGCAATAGAAATTGCTAACTTGGCATTGGCATATCTTTCTTCTTCGGATTTTCCTTCGTAGACCAAATCATAGTCGACATACCCAGGTTTCAAACCATTCAAAACATCCAAAAGGAAAACACCAGTTGAGATGGATTGATCCTTGAACGATCTGATAGCAGATCCTTTACCACCTTTGGCCACTTGTCCGTTTGCCCATTTCAAAATGTCTGAATCAGTCGAGTTACTGTTGTTTCCCAACTTGGAAAGAGTGTTGGTAATGTTGCGCCTCATCAATTGCCAAACCAATCCTAAAGTCAACAATTTATTTCCATCAACAATATCAGATCCTTCGATTCCAACTAAAGAAAACTTGTTAGCTTTTCCAATCTCTACAGAGTAATTGGTATTTTCCAAAGCCTTGAAACGAGACAACTCGCTTGTTGCTGGTTTTTTGTTGACGTGTTTAAAAGAAACAGAGCCAGGCATAACTTTATCGAAAGCTTGCAATAAAACCAAACCATCTTTCAAATCCTCAAACAAAGACACAATTGGGGGGTCCACATCCAATGAGTTCAACCATAATGTAAAAACTCTTGCCTCTCTCTCTCCTTCAGCATCAAATTCTTCAATCTCGATGTGTTCATTTTCTTCTATCGGATCTAAACCTGGATAAGTATTGAATAAATGAGCCACGAAAGCCAAGTTCAATTTAGGATTACCCGAAACTAATGAAGAAGGAGTCAAGTATTTTCTGCATCCAATCTTTTCAGCGTTATCAAGTACTTGCTCAGCACGCTGATTGATGTTTGTAGTTTGCAAAGGAGACAAATCGCAATACTCCGGTTGCAATTGATTCAACAAGACAGTATAGTTCTCACCATCATTGATGTCTTTCGAAAAGTTTGATACTCTCCTTTGAGAACCAGCATTTTTCAAGTGATAATTGAACCAGCGCAACAAAATCTGCTCAGGAGGTAATCTCAAGAATTGTTCAAGAGTCTCGTCATCTTCTAACAAGCGATATAACTCCGGATGGTACTTGATGTCAACTTTCGATAACAAACCTCTTCTGATGATTTGCCAAATTAAACCCAAAATCAAATGCTCCTTACCATCAATGATGTCCTCGGAATGCACATTGACAACAACACATCCAATGGCCTTGGCAGAGTTGATAACAATGTTCGCATTCTCAGACATTTGAAAATTGTTCAAAGCCTTTTTATTCTTGGGTAAATTCAAAACTCTGGTATCAATTGTATCAGGTACTGAGTCATTGATCAACTTCGACAAGACCAAACCATCTCTGCATTCATCAAAAATTTGAAAGGTTTCGGTATCAAATGGTAAACGATTACCAATTTCCGGGTCATCACCAAGAACAGAATTAATATGTCTTGTAAATTCAGTTCTCTCTTCATCGTTAATAGTATGGGTTGTTCCCGAAGTTTTTCCTGAGATGTAAGTCTTATGAGTTGCATCATTAGTAGGAACAGGTGGAGCTGGTTTGTTTAAAGGGCGTCCGGGTGCCTGGGGCTTTGATGAAGCTGGAGGGCTCTCATCCTCCTTTAACTTGGCTATCAATTCCACGTAATCGTCCAATTCAACGTGACCAGAAGCATCGAGATCTACGCGCTTCAATGCTTCTCTAGTTTGGTCATAAGTGTAGTTACCTTTCAGTGAAACTGACGATATGATGTCCTTCTTTTCGACCCATCCATTATCAGAAATGTCAATACTCCGAAAATCTTCAATGATATTGAAGATATCTGATTGTTGCAAGACTGGATACTTCTTCAGGTACTTCAAAACATTCATCTTTGGGGGCAATTGGCTTGTCGTACTCTAGTTCGGTGAATTGTTAAAGGTAACTCTTGATTTGTACGCCGAGGCAAATTGAACTCTCTGTTGAATAAACGTCTGTTGCCGCTTTTTTTAAAGGGGCACTATCCGCACAGTAAAAACGTGACTAACTTCCAGCACCGCCATTGAGGTCACAGGTGCCATCCAAGGTAAACGACCTTTGTTTTCTGCACAAAGATGAAGGGGAATAGAACTACTCCTCCGCATTCTCTGGGATACCACCTATCACCTCGATGGTGCCCCGATAGAAGTATGTGCAGCGTAAGTAGCAAGAGTTCTCGCCTCTCTTGGTTAGCACATTTGAGACTGTAGATTATAACTAGGGTAGTTTTGCATGAGACTGTTAAACCGCGTACCAACTAGGGCGCAAGCAGTTCTTATTGAAGAGTATCGTAGTTTCCTTCATAGTGCTTACTAGGGCACTTGATACTGGCTGGCATTCTTGTGTGCAGTATCGGCTCGCTCAACCGATTATCAATAGTGTGAAGCCACTCATGCTGACTTCAAGTCCAAACAATATGAAGCAGGGTGACAAAGACATCCTGTTGGAAGTAAACCTGGCTCCAATTGGAATTGAAGAAGCTACATCGCTGGATGGGTCTAATGGCGAATTTATTAATGATAAGCCAACCTTTGAAATCGAACAGGTCCAACTTCAGTTTGGGCTCAACAAAAGTCTACGTCATTTGGCAGTACAGAGTAACAAGATGTTTTTGGTTCTTGATTCCGTGTTGTACAAGATAGATTTGAGTAATCCGTCCAAAGTGCAGAAGTTTCAGGTTCCGACAGCACCACAAGGCAAAGTGACAAATATCTGGCTTCATCATAATGGAAAACATTTATTCATTCAAGTCAATCACAACTCTTATTATTACTTACACGAGTCATATAATTCATTCAAGATTTTGCCTAAATTCAAGAACTTGAATATCGAATGTATTGCATTTGCTGAAGCTCCCCTTAATGAATCCACCGGGGACTTCCTTATTGGAACCACGGATAGTACGATATACATTGCATTAGTAAAACCACATGACCCTAATACTCAAAATAACAAAAGGGATGATAAATATATTAAATTGGCATTCAAGCCCTCGATAGAGAATAGGATCAGAGGTCTCACTTTCTCTCAAAATTGCACTCAAGCCAATCTCATAACAGACAAATCTATTTATTCATGGGACTTTTTCGATACTACCTACTCCGAAATTCTCAAAGTATTAAAATCGACGCCTCCAAAAGTGACTATTATACCCGAATCTGATGATTTCCTTTTCGTAACAGACAATACGCAGTTCGTATATTTAACATTGCCGCAGAACATTATCTTTTCCCAGGATTATGAAATAGAACTTTCGCAAACAAGAAATCTAACGTTGGAAGGTGATAGTTTTTCCAGCTCGAATGCAATTTTGTTGTCACCTCATCATTTGCTAATGTTAAATAAGAGCCATGACACCTTATTGGTTTACAATAAGCTCTCGTTATCCTTGCCTCCCTTGAAAGTTATTTTAAAAGATCAAATTGGACTTGACCAGATAATTACAGGAATGACATTTGATCACAACTCACGTACATATTGGCTTTTTACGAGCAGTTCAATTTTTGAGCTTGTAATTCAAAATGAGTCTATATCTGTGTGGTACAACTATTATAAGTTGGGAAAATACGAAGAAGCTTTGAAATGCCTTCAAAATGGGGAGTCAAAGAATAATTTCCATAAGAAAGATCTTGTCATGATCGAACAAGGCTATCAATTTTTGCAAGAAGGAGGCTTTGGGGTGGATCACATGGAATTGGAAAACAGTAACATGGAATTAGACACAGAAGTTGAGAGCAAAACAACCGTGGAGGATTCCATTGCATTACAAGTTAAAGGAATCAAGATTTTAGGAAACCTGACTGAACCATTTGAAAAGATTTGTTTAATGCTTTTAAATGTTCAACAAAACTCGAAATTGGTTCGTAGTCCCGGTGAAAATTCCAATATTTCAATGAGTTCATCTTTGTTTTTGAGCATCATCTCTCAAAAGCTATTAATTGAATACCTATTGGCAAAGTTTGATATTGCTAAAAATCAAGAAAAAAATAAAATCCGTGTTATCATCCTCTCCAGTTGGATTGTGGAGTTGATGTTAAGAATTATATACCGACTTGAGTATGATGTTAACAACAGTAAGTCATGGCAAGATTTACCTCAATCATACCAAGAAACGACCTTAGCGTCACACAAAGAAAAATTGTTAGATGAGTTGAACAAAGGCTTGAAGCAGTTCTTGCACTCAAATTACAGGAATTTAGATCGCGAGACCATCTATCAAATAATAGGTGAACTACACTATCCTTCCAAGTTACTTTACTATGCAGAATTAATCGAGGATTTTGAATTCATTTTGAGATATCATATCGATACGTATAATTGGAAAGAGAGTCTAAAGGCATTGGTGAAAATTTACACCTCTGCTCGTAAGAATTCCAAGGATGTCATTTATGCATTCGCTACCGTGTTGCTAGTAAATGCACCCAAATTAACTGTTGAAACTTGGTTGAAATTCAACAATGACATTGAATACGAGAGATTATTACCTGCAATCTTGACGTATAACAAAAATAATCACCATATACAATTGCATGAGAATTACAGTCTTCACTTCTTACTGAAAATTATTTACGACAAAGGAATACGAAGCAAACAAATCAACAACTATTACTTATCATTGTTAATAACTTATCCTGGAAACAAGAGCATCTCATCCAAACTGGTTATCAAATTTTTGAATCAAATGAAACATGAAGCCTCCCCAAAATTAAGAAAATCTCAACTTTATGACACTCATTTTATCTTAAGACTCTGCTTGGCACACAAACAGTACCACGCAGCAGTATTGATTTTGTTAAACGACATGTCGTTATTCGAGCAAGGATTGAAGCTAGCATTGGACAATGATTTGAGCGATTTAGCCGAATTTGTGTTGAGAAAATATGATGAGTTTATATCAAACAATGGCGAATTGAAAGTCACCCGTTTAAATACAACAAAAGATGAGATTACAGGGAGGTTAATTAATGGAGACTGGGAACAAGATATCGATCAGGTAAGCAAAATCAGCATGGAAGAAGAAAGGTATTCTTCTAGAAAACAACTATGGATAATGTACTCAAAATACTTAATAAAAAGGGTTTCCGATGGAAAGGGCTCTGATTTCTTGAATCGCATCGATGTTACCACGGAATCAGCGAGTGAGATCAAGAACGAAACACGAGAGGGTGTTCCCAGTGTTCTGGATGTTACGAACGAAATCGCGCTGACAATGCTCAGCCAATTGAATGAGGAAGATGCAAAGGCACCTGATCTGGAACTTTTTAACCAAGTTTTGAAATATATTTTAAGTCTTTCCAATTCTAGCAACAACATTGGAATTTTGGGACTCAATGACATTTTGCCACTTTTCCCAGAAAGCATTATGATTAGTAAGTTCAAGGATGAAATAGTGAAATCACTCAACCAGTATAACAATAAGATTAGTCAACTATCACTTGAGATGCAAGAATCGCTACATATATCATCCAACTTGAAGCAAAAAATTAGAGAATTTAATAAGGATTCGTATAAATCGGGGGTTCACTCAATAGTTCAACCCGGGGAACCATGTCAACTCTGTTCGAAGTTGTTGATTGGAAAGAACTTTGTCTACTTTCCAAATTGTCACCACGGATGCCATAAGGATTGTTTAATAAGGCATCTTCTTAAACTGAGAGGTAATTACAGGTTCAAAAAGATCTTTCTGAACTTCAATAAGAATCCTTCAGCTGTGAATAAGAATGAGTTAGACGAGATTTTACGGAAAGAGTGCATACTTTGCAACGATGCTAACATCGATATGATCGACCAAGCAATTATCGACACAAATATTTTATTTGAAGACTCACAAGCTTGGGAATTATAAATTTCAGTTATTTGGATTGCGGATGGTTAACTGACGCCACAAACTAGTCTTTTAATTATGTTGGAATAGAAACTTCTTCCTGTAGATAACAATCCTGCACATATGATTGCGATGATTGCGATGATTTCGTCATTTTTGTGTAATCACCAAGGCACCTCATCACTAGAAAGTTTTTAAAATGTTTGAGACTCACTAGCTACAACTGGATAATGGGTAAAACACAAAAGAAGAATAGCAAGGGTCGTTTAGATAGATATTACTACTTAGCAAAGGAGAAAGGATATCGTGCCCGTTCTTCTTTTAAGATTGTTCAGATTAATGAAAAGTATGGACACTTCTTAGAAAAGTCTAAGGTAGTCATCGATTTGTGTGCTGCACCAGGTTCCTGGTGTCAAGTAGCTTCACAATTATGTCCAGTGAACTCTTTGATTATCGGTGTCGATATTGTTCCAATCAAGCCACTTCCAAATTGTATTACGTTTCAATCAGATATCACAACCGAGGACTGTCGTTCTAAATTAAGAGGGCACATGAAAACATGGAAAGCGGATACCGTTTTGCATGATGGTGCCCCTAATGTCGGTTTGGGTTGGGTTCAGGATGCCTTCACACAATCTCAGTTGACATTACAGGCATTGAAATTAGCAGTTGAAAATTTGAATGCTGGTGGTACCTTTGTCACCAAAATTTTCAGGTCGAGAGATTACAACAATTTGATGTGGGTCTTTCAACAATTATTTGAGAAAGTTGAGGCTACAAAACCACCTGCTTCGCGTAATGTTTCTGCTGAAATTTTTGTGGTCTGTAAGGGTTTTAAAGCACCAAAAAAATTAGATCCAAGATTGTTAGATCCTAAAGAGGTCTTTGAAGAGCTCGCGACTTCAACAACCAACAATGAAGCTAAGATTTTCAATCCAGAAAAAAAGACTAGACATAGAACTGGTTATGAGGAAGGTGATTACTTATTATACCACACAATGCCAATCATTGAGTTTGTCAAGAATGAAGATCCTATAAATACTTTGGGAACTCTCAATAAGTTAGATCTTCCAGAAAAAGATGATCACGAATGGAAAATTTTAAGAAAACTTCAATCATGTACTCCTGAACTTTTGGAATGTATCAAGGATTTAAAGGTCTTAGGAAGAAAGGAATTTAAATTGATATTAAAATTCAGAAAACAAGCCCGTGAATTGTTAGGTTTGGATGAAAATGAGGATGACAAAGGAGATATGGTTGAGGTGGAACCATTGACAGAGGATCAACAAATCGAAAAAGAGTTGCAAGATTTAACTGACAAACAGAAACAAAAGGCTAAGAGAGAGAAAAAGCGAGCAAATGAATTGAAACAAAAGGAAATTGTAAGAAATCAAATGAACATGTTAACTGATATGAATATTGGTATCGATGCTGCACAAATTGGAGCTGAATCCTTGTTTAATTTAAAGACTGCTGAAAAAACAGGTGAATTGGACAAGCTAGCAAAAGGAAAGAAAAAGATGATTTTTACTGATGAGCTGAGAGCAAAGGACACTGAAATTCACTTTGATGAAAATGAAGCTGAGTCTGCAGATGAGTTAGATGATTTAGAAGCCCAGTTGGATGATATGTACAGTGCTTATCAGAATAGAAAAGCTGAGAGAGATGCTAATTACCGAGCAAAGCAAACCAGAGGAGATGTTGATGATGAAGGTTGGGATGGTATCAAATCAGAAGATGAAGACGAAGTTGAAGCCGAAAAGGATTACGAAATGGATGGTGATTCTGAACTGGATTCTGATGATGATGAGCATATAAGGTTAATTGCAGAAAAAAATAAAGATGGATTGTCAAAGAACGCTAAAGTCTTCTTTGCTTCAGATTCCATCTTTGGAGAGTTGGGGGATGATGCCTTATTGGAAGAAATTGCTAAAAGCCAATCTGCTCAAACCACACCATCGAATCCTGTCGTTAAGCAAAGCGCAGATCTTAATGAAGATAGCAGTGATGAAGGGATGACTGATGAAGATTCTGACTTTGAAATCGTTCCAGCTGAAGGTGAAGAAGTGAATTCTGAATCAGATTCAGATTCAGAAAGTGATGGCTTGTCAAGACAATTCTCTCGGGCAAAAACACAGCAAGAAAAGGTAGACCTTGCGACTGTTGAAGCGATGACCTTGGCACATCAAGTTGCCTTAGGACAAATGAACAAGTACGATTTAATTGATGAGGGAATAAACAGATATTCCTTCAGAGATAAAGAAGATTTGCCTGATTGGTTCATTCACGATGAGAAGAAGCATTCGAAAATAGTCAAGCCCATCACAAAGGAAGCGGCCTTAGCGATCAAAGAAAAGGAGAGACAACTTAACGCTAGACCAATTAAGAAGGTATTGGAAGCTCAGGGCCGTAAGAAGATGAGAGCCTTGAGAAGATTGGAAAAGTTAAAGAAGAAGTCTGACTTGATTAATGATGACAGTGGTAAATCTGAAAGAGACAAAGCTGAAGAGATCCAAAAGTTAATGAAGAAAATGACTAAGAAACAAAAGACAAAGCCAAAGGTTACATTAGTTGTTGCTGCAGGCTCAAATAGAGGTTTAAGTGGAAGACCAAAGGGAGTGAAGGGTAAATATAAGATGGTTGATGGTGTTATGAAGAATGAACAAAGAGCATTGAGAAGAATCGCCAAAAAGCACAAGAAGTGAAAGAAATCTCTTTGTTTGCATGGATTGGTATAAGTATTTAACTTATTATAATATATAAACTAAACAATTATTAAAACTTCAAATTACAATGAGTTGAATAATGTAACTTGAAGTTGAGGGATTAGCTCACTTTTTATTAGGTTATTTCATGTTGAATGCTTGACTTGGGTGAGTGCAAGGTTAAAGGCTAAGTTTAGTCTGATTTTTTATCAGATTTTCAGACACGCCCTAGTAGTAGGTGCCAAAGAACTGGGACAATTCCTGAGTTCAGGAATATCTGTTCATCTTAGAGCAAACAGTATGATGTAGCTGCAACCTGTGAAAAGAGCTATTTTCGAAAGTACAATTAAATGAAAAGGTGTTATAATTTTTCCATTATTATCATAAAATTCGACAAAAATGGCGATTTTGTAAGAATGGTGAAATATTTTGATTTTCTATAATGATCATGATTCCCATAGAGATAGTGAACCACCCGCACTTCATTTGTAGAAGTAAAGTGTCGAAGTCAAGTAAACTAGATTGCGGATTGATTGGTTTTGAACCCAATCGGACCTATATATCCGACTCCACCTTCTACAATGATGACCATATATGTCTGGAAACCGGTGAATCTCATAAGTTCTAATCTACTCAAGACTTAGGGCTATACCCTAGCACATTATGAAGTATGTTAGGTTACATATACGAAATTTTTTTTTTTCTGAGACAGTGCTCCTCGTTTGCCTTTACACGAGTTTGTTGATATTTTCTGGTACGAACAGTTAGATGAACTAGCGTTTACATAGCATACTTGATCGTTGTCGTGCGATAGCGGTCGATTATTGAAGCTATCAGCGTGGACTTTACTTTCTCGGAAGAATTCAACTGAGCTTCCGGTGATTAAGGGTTGTAACATCCTAGGTAAGTTCTACAACAAAGGCTGCCCACTCCTTCTGGAGCGGCTGTGTTCCAATTTCAATATTCCAAATTACCGTGAGTGCCACTCAGGCATCAACTTTGATCTGATTGTTAATTGCTCTATCCCTATTCATTACAGGAAGAACGGCAATTGAATTGAAACTACAACCACAAGAAATTACTTGCTTTCAGTACAACATCCAATCCAAGAGTCATCAATCTTTCTTTTACTTCATTGTCCCCCTTGAACTCTCACCAGGATTGAATAGCATAATGAGTTCATTGCCGAATCTGTCTAATCATTTGTCGGTGACACCACTGGGAGGAGGAACCCACAGACATCGAAGGTCAGCAGCAATATCTGGTGATTTTGATGCCATGGGCTTAGGCCTCTTCTCTCCATCTCCTAGCTCCAAGTCATTGAATAATATTAGTATTGGAAATGCATCGAAAGGAAGTGAACCCGATTTTCAGAAGCACTATAATTTTAACAATTGCGAAGATTTTACAAACAAACCTAGTTCAAGCGAGTTTTCGTTCCCAGCTACCACACCCGATTTCTCCAAGCCTTCTAATGGATCACCGCGCCTCTTTGGTGCTCTCTCTCCGTCTCGAAAAACATTGTACCACAGTTCCAATAGCTTGAATTCTCCTATCAAATTAAATCACAAACGAGCCGCGTCACACAATAGCATTTTGAATAACAAGAACAGATTTTTTCATACAGAAGAACCACCACACATAAACGAAAACTTACCAGATGCTGTGATTGATTTGGATGAGATATTGAACTCCAATTTACATATAGGGGAAGGAAGCTATATGTCGAACAATAATTTAAACTCTAATTTTCAAGGTAACAATTCCAAAATCGAGTCAGCACAAAGAGATTTCTTTCCAGAAGATGACTTTTTGGCTTCACCATTTGTGAAGCAATCTTCTTCACCATTCATATCTTCCCCTTTAAATTCGTATTCTAACATCAATTCTACTACATTGAATCATAGTCTCAATAGTAACTCGGGTTTATTGTTCAGTCAACCGATTCAAGAGAACTCAGACGATATAGAGGAAGAGGATTGTGAGGAAATTTTTGATGATCAGAGGCAGCAGTCTATTGAATACCCAGTCTCAGAAATAGAAAACCCAAACGAGCTTTTTACAAGCTTGCCCCCTAATCATACTTTGGGAACCAGTGTTATGTATGCAAATGTGTCTGCTAGCTCTTCTTGCTCGAGTTTGAGAAGTACAAATATTAAGACATCTTCCCAAAATCTTATCGAAAAGACCTTATCGAACTCATCAAAAGACTCTTCTTCATCAACCTATAACCTAAGTAATTCGAACACCCCAAGTTTACCCCTACTCGCATCAACTCCCACAGGAAAGAGATCAGGTGCAAAAGCTAACAGGTATCAAATTTTCTATGACCAATCGAATAGAATTTCCAATGCCCTAAAAATATCATCTTCTGAAAGCATTAATATTGTGAGGTCTAACAGTAGTGGCAATAACTTTACGAACACTGGTCAGAGTAGATCGTTAGGTCATTCTTCAAGTTTACCCAGTCTCAAATCAAATCCTAAGAGAGCAGCCTCGTTTCAAAATCGTCAAAACATATCCAGATTTAATCTCACCTCTGAGAGTAAAAGAGTTAATTCACTGCCTATTCATGCATTTTCACAGGATAAGTTTGTTCCTAATGCATCTCCAGTTTTTCCTCCAATAAGACAGCACGACTCGGGCAATTCTCCTGAAAGACTTAACTCTCCAAGTCAATCTACTAATAATAAACAAGCAAAATTCACACTGGCAACTAACAACAAACCAACTCATCTCGTTGGACCAACTGCCTCTTCACAGTCTAAAAATGTTTCCGCAAGTCCGACGAGTGTTACCTCTGAAGTTTCATCCACGGCAATATCAAGCAATGAAACAATCCCATCAACTGATCATTCTTCGTTGGCATCCCATAATGAGCTTATTAACGGTAAGTCCAGCGCAACAAGAGAGGTTTCGAAGAGTCATGTATTGTCTACTCCATCAGCATTGCTGCTGCTGGTTCAGAAAGATAGTGAGAAAACATTCGCTATTGATCGAACTTGTAGCACTACTCCTTCTATTGTGATTAGCTCCGGATATGATGGGATGTCACCCCCCTCTACAAGCTCCACTTTCAAGCAGGGATACTTTTCAGATGAACAGTTGCCATCGCAAAATAACGAAGGCAAAATGCTGGGAAACGAATCAACTGCAGGTACAGGAGGAGGGTCTGTCTGTGACAATGTAATATCACCGACTGTACAAAGTTTTTCCATTAGTTTGAAAGACTCCGGAAACAGCTCCATGAAATCATCAAAGTCATCACTACACTATTCTTCAAAGTCATCACCAAAAAAACCATCACCAAGGAGACCTATGTCTTCTTCAGAAGAGAAAATTTTGAAACTGACAGAAATACCCGCTTTCAAGGGCAAGAATACACAACCAAGGACAACACCTGTTAATGAACAGAAGTATGACTCTAAGAGTTTCGTGACTCCAACACAACCAAACTTATCAAAGTTTGATAATATTTCTCCTCTGGGGGAAGATCAAAAGCCCATGTCGATCACAGACAATCCATTTTTAGTCAGACATGATCATAGAGGTACAAGTTATCAGATTTTGGGCAAACCATCATCCAAATCCTCCGAAATAACTCCGAAATCGCAAGTTTTGGGACTGCATTCACCGGAGAGTTCAGTTCAAAGAAGAGGGTCCGTATTCTCAACGATATCAGTACCAACATTCAGCAACGGTGATACTAAACAAAGTATGGCGTCTTCAAGAAGGCGCCACTCGAAGACCAAGTCATTCTCATTCTCCATGTATGATCTAACTCCTAAAATCTCCAGATCATCTACTCTCAGAGACGAAGAATCTGATCCTTCACTTAACAAGCGAAAAACCAATAAATTCATCCAATGGTTCAGAAAAAAATAGTATCAAGAATATAGTACTTCATTTCAACTTTGCATCGAAAGGCATTCTCAAGGTCAAAGCATTTGCATCTTAGAAGATGTACTAGGGTTTCTTAACGAGACTTCTTTGTAATGATTTAATCCTTGAAAGATTACATCCAGCAACCGCAGACTTGCTCATTTTCAACTAATATTGTAGACACAGGTAGAAATCCAGGCACACACCACTTTATTAGTATATCTGTTAGTACTCATGAAAATATGGTGTCAGAGAAACGTGCGTTCCGTATAACTAGCGAGAAGCATTTTGTAATATGCACCACGTATAAAAAGCTACAACAGAATATAAAATCTTGAAATTGATTATCAATTAGTAACAGGGCATACTCTAAGCACTTTCATTCGTGAAAAAAGCTCACCTACAATTTTTGAGTTAGATTATACGATCGGAAATAGTGGACTCTCTGTTTCTAGTCGTCGCCCCAACTGTCAGATTATTACAATTGGCAGGTCCTAGAAGTTACAGGATCAACTTTGCTACAATAAGGATTTCTAAAGATGTCATGAATCATCTGTTGTCCTTGGTTCCTAGCATTTACGACAGAGTAGTTGCTCTCCTGCCAAAACATCCACAAATCACATGTCCATGTTGGTAGGCACTGCAGCCATGGGAATTGCATGTTGAATGTCAGGCAGTACAATTTGGCAATCTGGATAAAGTGGTGCAGATCAACAAAAAACAAGATGACCTTGAATTGATTGGTATGGATTACCTGTTCATAATAAAATCTCGAAGACTGTATTATGATTTTGCGTCTATCGATGACTGGAATTTTGATGGACTTCTTGGGAGCCGGACTTTGAGAGAGTTGCTAAAGCTTCTAAGAGATTGTCAAGAGTCTTTGAGGCTTCTTGAGTATGGTGACACTCTTTTTACCACTTCCTCTCTAATCGCATGTGGGACGTTGCAATCCAGGTACTAGCAACATACCAAAAAGGTTTTAAAAGGGTTATCAGACGCTTTTGGAAAAATAGGCTGTCCCCAAATGTCAGTCGATCGATGACTAACTACAAGTCACTTCTGATGACAGAACTAGCTCTGTTAAAAATCAGGTAGTAAATTCCAACCTATTATAAAGGCAGAACAGGGCGCGTTATGCGTAATTTCGAAAGTGAGCCAGTCAGAAGGTCATTTTGGTCAAAAAGGATCCGGCACATGATACTTGCTTTACATTCTTGGAGGAGAAAGAGCAGGAGAATGAGGTGTATGCAATGCTGCTGCCCATGTGGTGAAAGAATTGTCCGCATGGGTATGCACCATTTGACCAAATTGCCATTGCTAACGGGATGCTTCTGTGTGACGCTACTCTCGAGCTTGCTTTGAAGGTCAATAGCTAATGAAACGTCGTGTTGGTACTTTCGAAGCTCTGCTGGTGTTAAGTACCTGGAGTTACCGTTGTATTTTTTTTAGTGTCAAAGCTTTTAATTTCGATACACGCAGGGTTACACTAGAAATTGGGGGATTCATAACTGTGTAGCGCCATATTGCATGGAAAGAATGAGCAGTGCTCTATCAGTAGATTAATGCAGGATACTTCATGACTAGCATTATGGTATTTGGGACAGTAAAGATTTTGCTTGCTAAGTATAAACTGAATCATATCGAAATGTAGTTCAACCAACTCGTCGATCATTTCCGCCGTAAAACAAAGAAATTAGAACATTTTCCATGAAGGGTGATGGTACGGGCAATGGAACAGCTTTCTAAGAGAGGTCTGAACAGCGTTCTTCATTCTTCCCCATCCTCGAGCAATCCAAAAGCCAATTGAACTCGGCTGCAATTGTTACACCTATTTTCGGTGTATTTGATTGGGGACAACTAACCAATGGGGTCTGTATCAAGAATTTTCAAGATCTGGGGACTGATTTGAATTTCATTTAAGACACAACCGGAAACAATCAATTATCTGAAATTTTGGTTGGCCACAAGCTTCTAAGTTATGTGATAGCAGTAGACCTCAAGTTGAGCTGATTGGAGATTGTCAACAATTTTGACATAGAAGGTAACAATAAGTCATTGAAGTTCTTGATATTATCACTTAATATAGAGACGAAAGAGTTTTTTGTCACCGGTTTGGTCTTGCTACACATAGTACTTGAGTAATAAAAATGTAATTAGCTTCTGCTCCTGATGTTTCAATCGAATATCATATCTGACATTAAACTTATACTGGCTGCAGGAGCTGCAGACATCATATATGTGCTGCAGACATGATATATGTTGTCAATTTTGAACAATCAGGAAATCATAGATTCTGTACTGTGAAGATTCTGTACTGTGAAGGCAAACCGGGCAAAGAGATAATCAATGCCAGGTACAATGCAGGCGAGTTCCATGCATCACATTACCACTACCAGGGGATGGTTACTCAGAAAGATGTCCGTTTTGCTATCGCTTACTTATGTAGCGAACCAGAATAAACAAGTCTAAAGCCAAACATCCTGTCATTTGGCCTATCCCAAGTCGTAATTGACCGGATAAGCATGTAGTTTTGCGTACACAGGGTAAGTTTTCAGATGCTATTGGTGAAAGAAGCCTTCCCAAATTTGGCATATACTTCAGCACAAAGAATCGGGAACAAACCACAAAAACCAGAATCAGAACAAGAAATTGTTTAATTCTCCTCCTATATTGAAGTGCATAATGTCAATGACTTTCAAGTGTCCCTGATGTGATCAGATAAAAACAGGCACACACATTTCTTGAAGGTGATTCGCGCAAGAAGTAATTTGAATATTTGTAGAATAACCTAGCCCCAACACATGTTTTACGAATTACCAACAGATTTCGAGGAACGGTTGCAGACCAAGTTCACCAGCGCTGTCAATGACAAGCATATCGAGTTTAATGTTGAGCAGGCATCAAATAGTCTTGATACAAAAAAACTAGGTAACACAACAGTCGAATTCCAGTTAACTTTGCTCGAGTCGTTGACCCAGAGACCCGAGAAAGGAACTAAGGAGGAGAATCCATTCGCCAAGCCTGAACCTGAGCTCACCGTGATAGAAGACTTTGGTGCTGATAATGATTTGAGAATAGTTTTCAATAAGTTCCCAGTTGTTCCAATGCATTTCATGGTTATTACCAAAGAATTCAAGTCTCAAAACAGTCCATTATCTACTTCAGAGTTAGCGGCAACTTACTCAGTATTACATAAGTTGAAGGATTCTAATAAGAAATGGTTTGCGTTTTACAACTGTGGACCAGAGAGTGGTGCATCCCAGCCCCACAAACACATTCAATTCATGAGTTTACCCAGCGGATTTTCGCCATATGCACAAGGCATTGCTTTAGGGTCCTCTCCTTTTATTCCTAATGTAAAGGAGGAACCTCTTCAAAATGCTGATTTAGGCTTTGCCCACTTTGTTGCAAGGTTGCCTGATTACGCAAGTGGGTTAGAGGAGGAGGACTTGACTATGTATTTTGCATCTTTATTGCAAAGAACTTTAACTGTGTTAAGAGAAAATGATTCTAGTCACATATCATACAATTTCATTCTCACCACTGAATACATGATGTTGGTTCCTAGATCATCTGGAAAATTCCAAGATTTAGGGATTAACTCTTGCGGTTTCATGGGTTTAGTTCTTTGTAAGAATGAGCAATTATTGAATATGGTTCAGGATACAGGCCCAGAAGTGATATTGCAACTGTGCGCCTTTCCAACTACAGCAGGCCTTGGTAGTGATGAATATCATTACTAGCTTAGAAGCACTTCTATATATTTTTATTAAGGATGTAATCTAGTGCGCACACTTCCAAATACAGTAGTCTATAGCTAGCCAATAGAACACGCACGAATTTTGATTGTGTACACACCTTTTGGTTTTTTCAAATGTAAAGCGAAATACTCAGACTACGGTTTATCAACTATCACCATGGCTTCTGTTACATCTATTGTCAAGGCAGCAGACTACATTTTGTCTAGACCAACATTGTCTAAGATCATCTCTCCCGTCGCTAAGACTTTCGTTGCATACGCAGGTTACAGAGAAATGGGCTTAAAGTAAGTGTGACTGTATGGACTTTCAAGCATGATGCTGAAAGAATACATGTTGAATGTTACTAACCAATAGATTCAATGATTTACTTGCTGAAGAGAATCCTACCATGCAAAAGGCACTTGCAAGATTACCAGAACAAGAATCATATGCTAGAAACTACAGAGTTATCTCAGCTCATCAATTAGCTATATCTCACCAACTTTTACCACCAAGCAAAGCTATCCAACCCGAAGAAGACACCCACTATTTGATTCCATACATTTTGGAAGCTGAAAAGGAGGCTTTTGAGAAGGCTGAATTGGACAACATTCAAGTATGATGTACTTAAAGCATTGCAACGCATAGCGTACCCATGATTCTTTTTACTGTATTTACTGATTTTCTAGAATATACAAATCTTAGGAAGTAATATTCAATGTGTAATCCTTGTTAATGATTATTTAATAGTAGTTTCTGATAAGTAAGGAGATTATTCATCAGCAAGTCTTACATTCCCAACTTAAACTTCCGTAATTGTTCCAAGGCAAGGAATGTAACAATCGTATGTGGTCCTAATCTGATGAACGAAGGTAACCATCCTCTGAACATGAATCCTACTCCTTCAGTTTTGACGGCATTCAACAATATTGATACAGCACCTCCAGAAGACCCCTTAGCATTCATAATTCGAGTCTTTACAACGTCAGCAGGCGAGCAAACAGTTGTTGCGACCAAACCGGCTAACAAAGATGCACTGAAGTGAGTAGATTTCTTTGAAGCATCCAAATGAAATGAATCAACAAGTAGGGCCTTTGCAATATCATAGGTAACTACCTGGGATGCGGTCATCAAAACCCCACGAACCAAGTTTGGAAATAATCCCCTGAACAATGTTCCAGCACTCTCATCTCTGCAAATTCTATAAATACCATCGAAAGCGTTTCTATAATTTCTTCTTTGCTCAGTCGGTAAACTAGAGTCATTTTGCATTCTGATATTGACAACATCGGAAGGGTTTCCTACTAAACCTCCCAAAGCACCAGCTATCATTGACATTGGAAGCAATACAGCAGTTGATGGCTTTGAAACATTAGACTTTTCAACATAAAAGTCTTTCAATGTTTCATATATACCAAATCTGGCGGTAGAGTATGTAGCTTGTCTTAGTAAAGATGCAGTTAACCCTGAATATATTTTGAAGAAGCCTTCCTTTGTAATGATTTGATAAACCATAGAAGCCAACGATTGTCCAGGAGTTGTGGCAGTCTGTAAACGAACTTTTGCCAAATCTAAAGGGTGGGTGCATACACATGCTACCATACTGGCTGCTCCACCATACCAGAAGCTAGATTCAGTTAGTATATGAACATGATGAGTATAAACGAGGATAGCTTGCTAGCAGTTAATATGACATACGGATAGTTGACCTTCTTTACCACAGGACTTTCTGACATGATAATCTATAAAACTCTATAATTGTCTATCTCAACAGACTGAAGCGGGCAGTGAACTATATATGTCGTTTTGGCGCATCGATCGCTATACATTTTTTCTACCTCACACTAATTTTTTTCTACATCAACGGGTCCAAATCATCATACTATAGAGTTACGGACTCAAGGCTAAATATACAAATATAGGTAAAATGCTATTTGGAGCTGTGTCACTGGCAATGAGTATTCATTATTTGACAGCTTAACATAAATTGTGACTAACATAAGACCGGTGATTCTCGGAACGGAGAAATCCACAGTAAACATAAACCGGTTTTTTCCTTATCTCTCAACCCCACTTCAGCTCCGAAATTGAGGGGTACGGACTTCGCATGCCAACATTTTACGCCATTTCCCGGGCACATCTAGTGTAGTCGAAAAAGCCTAGATTGATGTCAATCAAAGCACCCAAAGCTTATTGTTTGAGGTGTTTCCAGGATGCCCCGGCCCCTCCTAGGGCTTTAGTAGGCTGCAAGGTAAGTGTGTCTTCTCTGGTAACACTTCAATGTCAAGGCATTAGAATGTCAAAAATTTAGCTAACTTCATTCAGGCTCTTAGTTTGGGTTCCTAGATAAATTCACACTAGGTCCAATTTCAAAATTTCAACTCCCCAATGTTCGCGAGTTCGTACTAGCTAATACAGTGTTTCCAAAGTACATTCGAACCCTCGGCCCGGAATTGTTCGTAATACGGGCGAGCCAAATTTCATAATACGGGCCGGAACTTTTCATACTAAGCTTCAATTAAAACTATACCTCCCGTAATCATGAAACTGGTGCTAGCAAACGGTTAGCCCTGTAGAAGATGTACATTGTTCGAANATACAAGGATTTCTTTATTTTCCTTCCTAAGTAAAAATTTCTGAAGCGACCGGAATTCTGACAAAAAATAATGCTCTATGTGATTGACAAATATACTAGAATATATCAATCATGGATATTAATGCAGTTAAATTTAACGATAGGTACGTGGATGGTCTAGGAAATAGCTTTTCTTTAGAGCCCGAAGAGATGACATTGGAATGTGAGATGACTTCTTTAGGGGATTGTTTCGATTTTAGTGAATTCAAAAGAATTAAGGATTCAGCTCTGAGCACCGAAATTGCGAATAATGGATCAGAAATGGAAATGAATGACGAGGACTATGAAATGGATGATATCGATGCAGCAAATATTAAACATGTAGGACTCAAGAGAGGTCCATATAACTATTATTCTGATGCAGTTAGAGAAAGGTTCTGGAACTTGGTTATTGAACAAGGGTGCTCGGTTTATCGGGCTGCGAAATTGAATGACATCTGTTTGCAAACCGCCTATACATGGAAAAGAAATTGGAATAAGCAAGTATTGAAGGAATTATA
>NW_017963643.1:0-5707 GCF_001661415.1 Suhomyces tanzawaensis NRRL Y-17324
GTGGTGCTCCATCATTGACTGAGTACACCACTACTTGCACTACCACCAACTCTGATGGTTCTGTTTCTACCAAAACTGGTGATGTGATTGTTACTACTGACACCAACGGTCAATTGACTACTACCACTTCTTTCTTCACAGGATCTGTTGCGCCAGTTTTCACTGAATACACCACTACATTCACTACCACCAATTCTGATGGTTCCGTTTCTACCAGAACTGGAGATGTTATTGTCACCACAGACACCAACGGTCAATTGACCACCAGAACTTCGATTATTAGTGGTGCTCCATCATTGACTGAGTACACCACTACCTTCACTACCACTAACTCTGACGGTTCCGTTTCTACCAGAACTGGTGATGTTATTGTCACTACTGACACTAACGGTCAATTGACCACCAGAACTTCCATCATTAGTGGTGCTCCATCTTTAACTGAGTACACCACTACTTTCACTACCACTAACTCTGATGGTTCTGTTTCTACTGGTACTGGCGATGTGATTGTCACCACAGACACTAACGGTCAATTGACTACCAGAACTTCGATTATTAGTGGTGCTCCATCATTAACTGAATACACCACTACCTTCACAACTACCAATTCTGATGGTTCCGTTTCTACCAAAACTGGAGATGTCATTGTTACGACTGACACCAACGGTCAATTGACTACCACCACTTCCATTATTAGCGGTGCTCCGTCATTGACAGAGTACACCACTACCTTCACTAGCACAAACAGTGGTAGTTCTGTATCCACCAAAACAGCAACAAACAATGAAGGTGGAGTTTACTCAACTACTTCGTTGATTACAAAAGGACGGTCAAGTTCTTTCTTTTCGGGATACTTCAATACTAGTTCGACATCCCTTGCAGAGCAGAGTTCTCGTACAATTTGTTTTAGAGATGGTTCTCATTGTGTGATTGTTAGTTCTAGTGACACATTAACATTGGTCACAAGTTCCTATTCAACTTCATTACCGTCATCTAGAACTGCGATTGACGATGATTCTGGATCTGGTAACAATCCCAGAGTGGGTAACGAAGTTGGTGCTGGAAGGGATGGTTCCGGGAGCAATGGATCTGTTTCTGATACTGTTAAAGTCTGGCCAACTTCTGGATCTGGAAATCACATATCTGGATCTCACTCTACTACTTGGGGGTCTAGTTCTGGTTCGGACGGATTAGAGCCTGGTTTCAATGGAGTCGGTGGCTCCGGTAATGGCTCGTTGTCCCCATCTTCGATGGCCTCCCCGCCGACGGTCTCCCCTTCGATGGCCTCCCCTTCGGCTTCTCTGTTGATTACCATACCAAATGGCAGTGCATCTTTGAAGTTGAATAAATTCATTTCTTTGTTGATGTTAACACTGGTTTACATATTTATCTTATAAGTGGGTTCGTCCAGAAAGTGTTTCTATATGGTCTTTTTAATTTACTTTACTTGCAATGAAGATTTTGTAGTTACTGATTAGAATGTACTTTCGAATTGGAGAATGCTTCGGTGACAAGCGTTGGTACTGGTGTAAATTTTTAATACCCCTAACTTCGTCGATGAGGAAACTATCCTTACAAAGAACAATTACTCAAAGTTTTTCTATGCTAATAGCATGTACATGAGGTGATCGAATATCGAAACAAATGAAAAGGAGTGTGATTTAATTTCTACTTCATTAACCTCTTAATTATTCTTCATACCAGTATCTGTAGCAATACTAATTCTCAAACTATACCAACATCAAGAGAAGATACGTGACAGAATAAATAAATAGGTCAGTTTGAAGTTTGAGCTATAATGTCACTCGACTATTTTGATGTTGACTTTCTCTTTGATAATTGTATCTTGGACACTAATTTTTATTTCTTTAATTTTCATATCATTGATCAGTTTTTACAAAATTCTGATATATTTGGAAAATATTTCCTTTCAAATAACATGTTTGTCCGTTTACTACATTCATATAAACATTCGGGAAATTTTAATACTGTAAAAAGAACCGTGTACAACTTTAAGCGGCAGTAAGTGACTATGTGGTGAAGAAAACTAGATTTAATATTAAGTACAATTACTTGTGACAACTTAATTTCCACTCAAAGTGGGCACCATTTCTTCTGAAGTGTTCCAGCCCTAAACAAGATCAGAAAAAGATGCTTCAGAATTGTTGTGAATTTTGCTACAATCTCTACCAACAAGAATTAAGAATAATTCATCCTGCTCCCCTCTGCTAACGTTATGCTAGATATTTTTTCTAATTTTTAAACTTTGCTATATGTATTCATGTTCTATCAATAGGTTCTGGAATGGATAGGTTCTAGTCAAGCTCAGAATTAACTTTACGTTGGTAGCAAACTATTTCAACATTTGGTGGTGTGTGATTGCAAGCGCAACTTCATTTTGCTGAATTGGGAATTCCTTCCCCAAATAACCACCCTTATATTCCTTCGACATCTGCCCCCAATGATTCCGTTAATTGTAAAAGCTATGGCGTTCTACATTAAAGTTTGCGTGGTAGAAAAATTTTCAAATTCTCCAAAACTTACGAAGCAAAATGTGTGCCCAACATCCCAAACTAGAATTATTGATTCCGCTTATTGGTTGCAACTCACAGTATTAAGTGGTCTTTGTTCTGGTTTCGAGGAAAGGTTCACATATTTAAATTATCCTATTGTTCTGGTCTAGCACTGTTTTCATTTATTTTTTGTATGCGGTACGTATATTTTTTGAGTTTTTAGAACATTTTCGGAAGACTTAGTAAATTGTAAGTATCTCCCCAATTCCCGAAAGAAGCCAATAATTATCTAGGAACAGTTGGACTATTTCGTGAGCATAGATCTGTTTTTTACTGTTTTAAGGCTTGAATCAGGAAATGTGTGTCCTCGACTTTTTTCAGGCTAGAATCAGTACTTTAGAGCCAACTACTCTTGCAAGGTCAGAATAGTTTGCTGGCTTGCCTAATCTATCTGGAAGCATTGCTTCACACAATCTATGCATAGAGATTATATTTGAAAATTGTTTCTATTACTGCAATACTAGACAAAGAATACGCCAAGTTAAGTTGTATAATTTTAGTGAAATCAACATAATAATTCACCAAGGTTCAACACTCTGTGCCTCTATAAAGCTGAAGTGGTTTTTAAGCCAAGAAGTAGCACTTTAGGGAAGATGAAATCCCAACTAGGTTAGATGCTCGACCCGACTGGTACCCTATTGTTGACGTTTCTCGTTAGTGATCGTTGGGCAAGAATCAACAGCATCTAAACAAAGAGGTTTAAAAGCATAATTGCTAATTGTGAATACTAAGTATTTACCTTTCGAATTGTCCAAATACGACAGTAATACGATCGTAATTGCAACAATTGAAAGCCGATGTGTCATGTATTTGAAGTCTTCAGTCCATCGGCGAAGACTATTGGACAATATAGTTTGCCCAGTTGAAGGAGTTAATTAGGTATTCTTTGAGCTGTTGCCAGAATCCTTAAGAGGAAATAGTGTGAGTACAGGAAGATATTCCCCAGAAAACCAACTAAATTGTGAGAGCCAATCATTTGTTGCATTTAGTACACACCATATGCATGGTCCTGCGGCTCAACATGCAACCTAGCGGCGATTGCCGCACATGCTGATTTCGGCGAGATGTATGAGCAGAAGTGGATTACAAAACAGTCTGTATTGCAACTTCTGAGAGAGGATTTTTTAAGTTTAGCTACTCCACTTCCAATACATGCATAAAATGGACTTCCAAAATAATTTTAACACGCGGTACTTCACCCAAACTGAGAGCAAAAAGAGATTTACGATTATTGCCTGTACAGGATTGCTTCGATGATGTCCCGCAACTTGCTTGGCTCAATTAAATAATATCCGATCCACAGCCGTAAAGGACATATTAAGCCCGGAAATACGATCTTGGAAACTTATTTTTAATGTACGATGATAATAGATAAAATATTCCGTGCTCCTGTTCATAACGTATGCATATGGCTTTGTGTGCGAGAAGAGACTAAAGTTGCAAAATTTATCACAGGATGAAGCATGGTCCAAATAGAGTTAGCCTAAAACCTGTTTACCCCGATTAAACCAAGATATTATGTGAGTATTTTTAGTTATACGACGACCTGGATTCATTTAGTTGCAATTCACGAACTTCTGCTAATTGTTGGGGGCCTTCATTCCAATCCTTGATATAAATAGTCCAGTATTATCCTGATACTGCTGCAGAATCAACTAACTCAATAATCAATATGATGATCAAACACTCGCTTTTAGCATTGGCCTTGTCATTGGCCAGCACAAATGCTATAACTATCACCGAGGATACAATTCAACGTGGTACAATTAATGTTGATATTGGTGGAGTCATTATTGCACCTGGTGTGTACTGGTCTATCATTAACAATGCCTTAACAACAATTGCTGGATCTCTTACTGTTGGCGCTGGAAGTGGATTTTATGTCTCCTCTACTTCTGATTTAGTCGGTTTGACCGTTGGCCTTGCTGGTGTATTGAACGAAATTCAAAACGATGGTATCATTGCTTTCAACTCGTTGAAGTCATTAACCGCTCCTACATATCAATTGGTAGGTGCAAGATTTAACAACGATGGTCAAATGTACTTGGGAGGAGATGGCTCTGTCGGAGTCCCTATCATGTCCCTTACTGCTGCTGATTGGACCAACAACGGTTTCTTGAGTTTCTACCAAAACACTAGATCAGGAGGTGTCGTTACTCTTGGTGCTCTCCTTCCTATCACCAACAATGGTCAAATTTGTCTCTTCAATGAAGCTTATGTCCAATCTTCTCCTGTTCGTGGTAGTGGATGTATCACTGTTGGAGAGGAATCGACTGTTTGGATCCAAAACTCTCTCTTGTCGTTCTCTGAAGATCAAACCATCTACTTGGAATCCCCCTCTTCTGCTATTAGAGTTGAAGCTTTAAGTTTGTCACAAACATTTACGGTCGAGGGATTTGGTAACGGTAACCTCATTGGTTTGAGTTTACCACTTAACCTTGATACCATTCTTACCAAGCCATATGTGTACAATGCAGCAACTGGTGTGTTGACTCTTAACAGTGGTCTTCTCACTCAAAACTTCCACATTGGTACTGGGTACAACCCCAACTTATTCGAAGTTGTCAACGCTAACTACGGTGGTCTTATTACTATTGTTCTTAATGGTGGTGTTATCTACAATGGTCCTCCACCAGCAGCTGGTGCCCCAGCCGCTTGTCAACCATGTAGCACTTTCCCAGAAGCTCCAGGAACCAGTACCACCTCATCGGCTTCCTCCTCGTCTACTGCTCCACCATCTTCAAGTGCCCCTACTTCGATTGCTTCTTCTTCAGCAGAACCAACCTCCAGTGCCGCTCCATCCAGTGAAGCTCCATCTAGTGCTGCTCCATCCAGTGAAGCTCCATCCAGTGAAGCTCCATCCAGTGCTGCTCCATCCAGTGAAGCTCCATCCAGTGCTGCTCCATCCAGTGCTGCTCCATCCAGTGAAGCTCCATCTAGTGCTGCTCCATCCAGTGAAGCTCCATCTAGTGCTGCTCCATCCAGTGAAGCTCCATCTAGTGCTGCTCCATCCAGTGCCGTTCCATCTAGTGAGGCTCCTGGTCCAGGCGGACCAGGCCCATCTAGCTCTGATGCTGCTACTTCCAGTGAAGCTCCAGGTCCAGGCGGACCAGGACCTTCTAGCTCTGATGCTG
>NW_017963643.1:6327-10634 GCF_001661415.1 Suhomyces tanzawaensis NRRL Y-17324
AACAACGGTTCTGGCTCTGGCAACAACGGTTCTGGCTCCGGAAACAACGGTTCTGGCTCTGGTAACAACGGTTCTGGCTCTGGCAACAACGGATCTGGATCTGGTAACAACGGATCTGGATCTGGCAACAACGGATCTGGCTCTGGCAATAACGGTTCTGGATCTGGCAACAACGGATCTGGCTCTAACTCTGGAGCTGGCAGCACTTCTTCATCTGCCCCTGCTCCAATCGTTACCGCAATTGCTGACAACGGTGCACCAACTCTCAACTTTGATTTCAAGACCACCTTGGCCCTGGTGGTAGGTGCCGTTTTCCTTATTGCTCTTTAAGCTAACAGAGCAACTTATCTCCTTGTCTGTTGTGTTATACCCTACTGGCTTTTTGAGCAATTAATCAAAAGTTGATACGAAGTAACTCTTCGTAAGGTGTTTCAAATTCTTAAGTCGTTGACACTTAATTTTCTACAATCTTTTTTCGGTAGTTACTTTAAATAGTACCTAATTCAATAATTTTGATAAAAATCCTTAAAACTAACTATTTTATTACGCATTCGAAAATTTGGAGCCAGTTAAGAAGAAACAGATTAGTGACAAATCCGCATAGAATAATTCAAACCAAGCTCTATTATAGAAATACTTTGAAATGGCTTGATGATGTATCATATTCCAAGAATCATTTTATGTTTACGTTTTTCTATCTGGCTGCAAAAATTATCGAGCGCAGTGCGCATCAAGAACTTGGAAGATTGTAGTATATAACTTGTATAGAGAAGATAATTAGTACTGCGATACAATTAGTAAGAGATTTTCAACTTTCAGAAGTTCTTCATCGAACAATGATACATGCATATACACCTATTAGTTTGTGTTTGATCTTGAATGTTATTTAAATGAATGAACAAAAACCAAATTATTGCCTCGGTGGAGCCTCTTTTTCCCTTATCAATTTTCGTTTGAAAGAAAAAGTTAACTATAAAGTTTCTTGCAAATTCCACATCGGCTCTAAACCGGTTACCTCAGTATTTTATTGAATATCTTAGGGATATATATGTGTGCTTTGCAGAACTTCATGTATTCTCATTGCACCCTTTTCTCAGGGAAATCAGTGAATGTGAAATCTTTCGAAAGTTAAGTTTTCAACATTGGGCTACTCCAAATAAACTAACATAGAAATCATACTATTGAATTTCACCCTCAAAAACTGAATCAATTCTTCAGGAGCAGGCAGTGGTTGTGCAATCACGAATCTTGCTATGCTAGGAACAACAATTTAGGAGCTCGGGAAACTTAAAACGGAGTAGACAACACTAACTTGGTCGAGTAGTGGAAACCTAAGTATACTGGAGAATGGAAACTACTGCATAAAGTTTCCGGTGACACTTGCGAAGAAGATGACAACTCTTCAGTCCCATCACCACATCTGCGTATAGTATTTGCCCGCCCATTTTGTGGTCTATTTTTACATCTCATTGAGGTCAAATAATACGAATGAGCACTGTCGACACAAGACTCAGAATTTCATGGAGTAAAAGGGTAAAAGAGTAAACGAGTGCAAGGCGTCCCTAATAATGTGGGAATTTTAAGCGAACCCTTACCCAACACTTTCTTCAAGTTGCAATAATATTTACTGGTCATTAGCAATGAGCACTGACACTGAACAATAAGGTTACGTTTGTGTCAGCACAATAGAATTCGCATTCAAACCTACATACAGTTTTCTCATTTGGGAAATACTACTCGTAATTTTCTACCTGGAATTTCAATAATCAGATTTCGTAAGAAAGTTGCGAGTTTTGTATTCCTAAAAGAGAGCCAAAAGTTCATATTGAAGCTCCTGGCAGCTCCTAGATGTAACATTTGATTTTTACACAATATAAGATGAAGCATTCTATTCGAACCATTATTGTTCAAGATCGATATTGCTAAAATTTGCCAAGCAGGATTGTTTTCATGTCAGGTTTACGCATACAATAATGAACGAGCCGCTTCCTCTGACAAGTTGGTCTATTCTACCGACTTAGATCCGAACGAGACTGGGCTCTATCAAAACTAGTTATAGGATCCGATGAGCGGATCTTATCGCCAACGTTAATCTTCAACCTACAGAGAAGGCGAGGCTACTTTTCAAGTCGGCGTCCATCTGTACATGTATCCGTCACGACACGCTCTGCCCGTATTACCCATCCACGGTCAATTCTCGCGAATGGAATATCCGCACAATCCGTTGCGCAAATCATCCACATTAATTAGAACAATAGGCCACATCGTTAAAAACACGAACGATAGGAAAAAAGTAACAGCTGGTATTACATAGGAAGGCCCGATGTAACTCCAGCTTAAATTTAGGTCTTCAGAGGATAATTGGTGGCAAGACGCGAATCGTTCTTTGGTTTCATAGAAAGAAATCCAAACCTACTACTATTAGACACGAGAAAAAGACAATAGTTGCTCACTCGGTTACTATTGAATTTCTCGTAATAATTGCTTTTAGATATTGCAAAATTGCTAAATGGTTGTACTGGGGCCTTCAGTCTGGTTGTCTTTGTAGAATTTGCATCAATAAAATTGGCTAAAAAATACAAGTCAACAGTGCAATATGAACATCTCCAAACAATAAGCTGGGTTCTCACTACTAAGGTTCTCCCAAATATGTACAGAGTCACCTGACCCCTTAAAGCTTCCTGATTTCCAATGTGTGGCTATTGTAATTCAGCACTTGGGGCGGATTCTCTGAATTCACATTACCGTGTTGCTCTCAGTCTTATTGTCAAGGACAACGAAGGAACGGAGATGGGTTGCAAAAATTGGAGCTTTCAATTGTTATTGTAGCTTTTTGATGGAACGATGTATTCGTCAAATGTACTATACTAAGGTAGCATTGTCATTTGATTCATATAAATATGAACTCTTCCCTCTGAATTAAAGGTATTCTAAGATCGGTAAGATTGAAGCATCTCCACTCCACTCATTCAGAAAATGTTACTCAAAAATTCGATATTGATCACGGCTGCTCTGGCCGCAACTGCGGCAGGTACCACTATTTCCGAAAATACTGTTACCACGGGAACTCTCAATGTTGGTACAGGTCCATTTGAAGTCAAGCCAAATGTATACTGGTCTATCATCAATAATGCGGTGACGTCGATTGCTGGCTCCCTTACTGTAGGGTCAGGAGGTGGTTTATACATTACTTCTATTAGTGACAAAATTGGTTTAAATGTCGGTCTTGCAAGTACCACTGATACCATTTCAAACGATGGTATTATTTCCTTTAACTCAGTCGAGTCATTAACTGCCCCAATCTACGGTCTTGTAGGTGGTAGGTTCATCAACAATGGTGAATTCTATTTAAGTGGCGATGGGTCTGTGAACAAACCATTAATGGGATTGACAGCTGCTGACTGGACTAACAACGGTTTGCTAACCTTTTATCAAAAAACCAGATCTCACGGTTGGGTTACTCTTGGTCAATTTTTGAGACCAATCACCAACGAAGGTCAAATTTGTCTTTTCAACCAAGCTTATATTCAAACTTCCCCAGTTCAAGGTTCTGGATGTATCACCATCGGATCACACTCCAACATTTACGTTGAAAACCCACAATTAAGCTTTGATCCGAATCAAACCCTTTACATGGAGGGTGCTGATTCTACCATTAAAGTTGAAGTTTTTAGCCAAACTAACACCATAACTGTTGCTGGTTTCGGAAATGGTAATGTAATTGGGTTGAACTTGATTCTTAATTCAGGCGTTCCTTTGGAAAATAATGCCTTTTCCTATGATGCCAGCAACGGTATCTTGACTCTTAATTCTGGTTCCCACAAGCAAAACTTCAAGATTGGTACTGGCTACGACCCAGAATTATTTGAAGTTGTTACTCCAAATTATGGTGGATTGATCCAGGCTACAAGAAATGCTGGTATTACGTACAAAGGTCCCGTTCCTAACCCAGGTTTGCCTGCTGCTTGCAAGCCATGTAAGGCTATCCCCGATGTTCCTGGAACTAGTACTACATCGTCAGCCAGTTACACCGCCACTGCAACTCCCTCTACGTCGGAGTCAGTACCTGCATCTCCTACAGTAACATCTACCAACACTGCTACTGATGCTTCATCAACTACAGACTCGTCTTCAGCACCAAGTGGCGTCTCATCAACAGCTACACCTCCAACTTCTGTTTCATCTGACATACCCTCGGGTACCCTTTCGGCCACCGTTCCAACCGGTTCCCCATCTGGACCAACTACAACTGGTGGGGATGGCAATGGAGGCTCTCCATCTGGTTCCCCATCTAGTTCCCCATCTGG
>NW_017963643.1:10848-194886 GCF_001661415.1 Suhomyces tanzawaensis NRRL Y-17324
TGGCACTCCATCTGGTTCCCCATCTGGCCCAGGTAATGGCAACGGAGGCACTCCATCTGGTTCCCCATCTGGCCCAGGTAATGGCAACGGAGGCACTCCATCTGGTTCCCCATCTAGTTCCCCATCTGGACCAACTAAAACTGGTGATGATGGCAATGGAGGTGCTCCATCTGGCACTCCATCTGGCACTCCATCTGGACCAGGCAATGGCGGCTCTCCATCTGGTTCCCCATCTAGTTCCCCATCTGGACCAGGCAATGGCGGCTCTCCATCTGGTTCCCCATCTGGACCAGGCAACAGCAATGGTGATTCCCCATCTGGTTCTCCAACCGGCCTTACAAATGCTTCAACTACTCTTATCACCAACGCCGTCATTCAGACTTCTACCAGCACCACAGCTGGCAGTAACAACGAGAATGGATCCAATGGTAGTGGGAACGGTGATATTGGTAGCGGAAATGGCAGCAATGTTCACAACTCACCTTCTGCAGTCGAACCAGTGGCCAACGCTGCTTCATCTAAATCTGCTTCTACCTTTACTGTCTTGCTTCTCGCGGTATTCGCGACTTTTGCTTTTATGTAGTAAATCTCAGGAATTTTGACACCATGGTATTATTATTTCGGAATAGCCACCGCTGTTCTGGTCCTCCACCCTTTGTGAAACCCCGCATGGGTTAATAAATTACACTTCAAAACCTAAGCAGATTTAAGAGCAAGCATTACTAGATGCTCTTTAAATGTACTAACAACTAGACTGGGAAGATGATGTATTTTCATCGGCTTTAGGAACTCTTTAGTTAACCTATGTCGTTACCTTTAATCCATCTAATGCAGTACTTCTCTGGTAGCAGTATCTCCGTCTAGAATGGGGTCCAGAACGCGCAATTAGGCTTTAGACTCTTCAATTTGCGCAATCTGGTTATGACCCCTTGAATTCGTGGAGATTAGATCTAGCGCGTATTCTAAGGGCTAGTTTAAAGTTGCCTTGATTACTGCCCGGAAGGTACAAATATTTTCGCACAAAGTTCTTCACATGCATGCTCTGATTGGGTGGTTGAGACGTCCAATAGTTAATTTTGTTCGAAAGGAGGATAAAAAGTCATAAAGCTTAACTAAGTAAGGTCCTGAGTAACTGCACGAAGAAAAAATTCACTTGGCACCCCGGGGACTGTTGAGTTTCCAGAGTATTGTAGGAAAGGCTTTAGGTAGCTAATTCACTTATTGTCTAATAATATGAATAAAGAAAAAAAGTCAGGAACAAAGGCTATAGATTGAACGCGTAAACATCAACAAATGTACAATATTCTAGTAAAAGAACTAGCAGTATTCGTTCTGTTGGGAGAGGGCCCTTACATTCAAACTGAGAAACATCTTCAATCAAGCCAATATAGACAGCATAAACTAACATTCCAGGCTGAAGCATAGGTCCTAAATCTGATGGATCGACAGTATTTTTGATGCAATGCCGGGTAAGATGAAATGCAGGATCATAACCCCGGTTTGACAAATTTGGTTAACTAATTGCATACTCCCTGTTTCTCGGGGCAACCGGAACCTTATACCGGAACCTGAAACCAACCAAAGTGTTTGGGAGCTGTATGTAAGAAGCGAAATGCTTGGGCAGATCTAAGTGGGAGTCAACGAATATTTGAAGTAAATCTGCTTGAACGGCTATTAGTTTTGAGTTTTGCCCTATTTTGAATCTCGCTGGATTGTAGCCGATTCTTACTGATTTCCGTCATATGTTCTAATTAGGCTATCTCTTGTTCTTCTCAGGGACCGGAAAACCTTCTCGGGCATATTCGTGGGCGTCTTTGTTGTACGGACAACTACAATCACCCCGAGCCCATAATTGCGCATTGGGATAAAAATATCTTTTTCCGTAATCAGGCAATTACCGACAAGTGGAAAATCCACGTCTCTAAATTGGGCACCAACGGGCCTAGAACCGGGTGCTCGCTAACAACCATCGAAAGACTGTCAAACTACTTTAATTCTTGGACCAGTGAGCCGTTTGCTTACTGACAACATGTCCAGGACAGATAGAATTTTAGGAGGAAGGCCCCAGCAATTGTCGACGAGAATATGCGCTCATTCGAAGGTAAGAGGGCGGAATTGTGCATTTTCCCGCGTTCGATCCGAAGAATAGATATTGCATGATCTTCCAGATTGATAATTAGGTCCGTAAGTCGCTCAGCCAGCTTCGCTTGGCTGATGCAGAGGGGAGGTACACTCCACCGTTTTTCTGCTAGACTAGTTGGTAAAGTTTGTTTAATTTTGGCCAACATTCATCCCCATCAACGAGTTGCTCGAGTCTACGTCGCACTTTCTGATTCTATTGTCCTGACATATGCATTGTCCAATGGATAACCTTCAGTGCTTGTGAAATGTATGCTCGAACATTAATCTTTCAGACACGCGCCCGCCCAAAAAGTGTAGAAATTACCGAGAAGTGTATTAAAAGTCGTAAGCAAACCTTGAAAATACTGGCAGGGGTTGGGGTTAACCAGGTAAAAGCAGCCGGGACGTTATATTCCGGGGAATCTGGCGCCAGGAGGGATGTGCGCTCAGTCCTGGTTCTCTCCACATGGTATGGAGTTATGACTCTACTTCGAACAATACGCTCTGAAACAATAGACTGTGCATAGGAATTTGTCTCGATGAGTGATTTGATGTTTCCATGCTCTTTGTCACCTCAACTTTCTCCTTGTGGCAGCGCATTTCTGTCGCACTGTGCCCTGGCGGCTACGTCTGGAGTTGCCTACATGAACCCTGACCATTTTGTCTTCTGTTTATATGTAGATCTTGAGTAACTTAGAAAATATTCGGAACAATAGTAGGAGGGCCCGCTGCAACTAGTTGTTGACCAAGGCTGGTATATATAGCCCCCCCCTCCCCTCCCAGGGGTTCAGAGAATACTTCAACTAAGTTTCCATATTTTTCACCTGTCCAACTGACATAACCACGAGTGGTAGAATTTCACCCCAGTTTGTGCCTTAATCCGCTGTTATCTTGCATTAAATTGTATCCCCTGGTTGGCCATGAGTTTCTACTTGCTTCCAGCAGCTAACTACCAGACCCAACAGAAGTTGAAGGAGCAAATGGAGGGCAAGAAAAGGGAGTTGCGCAAGCATTCGTCCACGGGGTCCAAGAAGTCCTCCAAATCATCCGCAGCCCCCTCCATCATTGCGCCTTCTGCATACTCGTCCAGAACCCCCAGAACGTCTATTTCCTCTTCTGGCAACGACCAATTTGCGGCCACCAGAAAGATGTCCATTACCTCTGGCGACTCCAAGAGCTCCAATGAAACCACCCTTACCGCTCCATCGAGAAAGACGCAGGCCGCCTCTCCTTCGAGCAACCACCACATGAAGGCAGACAACGAAAGCTTCTACGATAACTACTCTCCTTACAGCAGAAAGCATATCATCAAATCGTCTGCATCTTCGACTGCGGGATCCATTGACTCGTCAAGAAGGCCCTCTGCTGTTCCCTCATCATTCAATTATTCAAGCAACCTGGACATGAGTCAAGTGCTAAAGGTCAGCAAGCAGCATGCTTTACATAAGAAATCCACCAAGTTGTCCGAGTCAATGTCCAACTTGAGCATCGGTGAAACTTCTGGCTTTGATTCCGAGAGCAAAGACATTAAGGTTGAGTTCAAGAACGTCAACTTTCAAGTGCTAGAGCCACCCCAGGTGGCCACCAAGCAGCCGGAAGAAACCATTGATACCATTGCATCGGACGAGGACGAGGACTCGGAAGCAGAGAGTGCCAGTAATAACAACTTGACCAAGGTCTACTCCAACGTCAGTTCGATTTTCAGCACCAAGAACGACCCTTCATTGTACAAGTCCCAGACAGCGTCTACTGCCCAGTCAAGTTCCCCTCTGGCTTCTCACAAGAACAGCAATGATAACCTCAACATTTCTCAGAAACTGAACAAGTTTTCTCGATTCAAGAAGAAGTTTTCTGTATAGATTTGAAACATCGCTCCTGTGAGTGACATACCTTCTTCTTCTGTTTTATGTTATAATTGGGCCATCATTTCATTTCTCCTTGCCTTTTGCGATTTATTCAATGCTTTAGTTTTAATACATAATCTGGTTCTATAATTTTTATGGGTAATTTCTATTTTCATTTCTCAATTAAGAACGTTCGCACATACAATGCATCCACGTACCAAAGACCAAGCATATACTCTACGAAAAATGCCCCGATACTCATCTAAACTAGTAATTATTCATTAAATACTCGTATAATTAATATATTGTAACCGAGGAAATGCATCCTGACGAATCGACAGCCTCAAATATACAACGATCAAGCCCATGAAGCTTCGATTGGCCCCAGGTTTTGACCTTCGGACCATTGGAGTATTCATTGTTTGTCCGAGCGTGTCCATTGGAGGGCTGAGGAAGTTGAATGATATCCAAATCATTATCAATGAATTCAGATTCGTTTCTATTCAATAAGACAGGGGCCAAGTTCCTAATCTGTTCTGGAAAATCTTTGAGATACATTGTCGAATCAATTTTGACGCTACGACCATCTAAGGTTGTAGTCATTTCCCAGTTACATCTATTCCATTTCATGAAGCTGAGACTTTCAGTAATTCCTCCGTTGTGTACTATAATCTTCTTGATTACAGTCTTGGAGCTATTTTGATCAATGTGACTGCCGGTGTTATTGAGATCATATAAAATGTCAATGCCATACCTGAAGTAATTGTGGAATTTATAGTGGCTAATGTCTTGCTCTATGACATTTGTTGAATCGGCTTCTTTTAGAAATGGTAAGTGATCATGTATAAGTAATCTGGAGTCAGATTTGTTGAAGTAGTCATCCGGAGGACCCAAGATATTTAAAACTTCCTGCTGTGTCGTGTGGCCTATAATTAACGAGGCAACATCAGTTGCTTCTACTGAAGAGTCTCTCGCACCACTTCTACCAAAGCATATATCGGTTTTACCCTCATCCAAGTTTATCAGCAACTTAGCGATTTCACTCTGTTTGAACCAGTCAGGTCCTCTTGAATCCATGATTCCCTTGAGATCAAAATCATTCCAGGAATTTCCTTTGTACAACGCAATCGAGTCGCATACAATCTCTTCTGGCTTATCCCAATTTAATAATGAAGATAGAATTGATTCGTCAACTTTTGATTGTTCCTGGGGGTCCGAGTCTGTACTTGGAGCCACCTTCTGGAACAAGTCTTCACTTAAAATCTTGAATTTGAAGGATACCCCAGGATAGGACAATACATAGAAGCGGCTAGAACTGATCAATTTCCCGGGATAGGTAGGGCCAAAAATCCGATTGTAGATCAGCTTGAGGGTTATCTTAGAACTTGCAAACACTTTTGAATCCACACTGGTTAAGGTGGTGCTTGATGAAGAGGAACTGTTCTCTGCAATGCTGCTCGATGACGAATTGTTAGTCTCGGGATCCATCAGTGGGCTACTCAAGAGCTCAGAGTTCTCAAATTCGTTCAAGCTCACGTTCTTATATATAATCTTAAGGAGCTGGTGACGTTTGACACTATTGGCACCACCCACGCCACTTGAAGCCAGAACTGGACCATCGATAGCCAAGTCAAGCAACTCAATTAAATCCAAAGTTTGCTCCCGCTGATTCCGGAACGTCAATCTAATCCCCAATTTAACGACTGTAACCACCACAGGAACGTTGAGGAAGTCAGTGTCACTGTAGCTGATTTTTAGCTTGTAATTGGCATTGGACAACTGCTTGATTATGTTGAACATCGAGTCACCTAGAGTTATGTGGTTTCCCAAACCCTCTCCAGGTACGATGACGGTTTCGTAGATCATGGTGGTGTGTTGATAAGGGTCATGATAAGAATTAGCGCTTTGTCATATCAAGGTGATTGTTACGTAAGCAACACTTATCCGGTATTACGTAATCAGGGAGTTGGCCTCTTGGGGTGGATCATGATATGAAGACTCGATTCTGAGGCCCAGAATTGACGATTCGTTATTTGCAGCTACAAATTGATATTTTTAGGGGCCTACAAATTGGTTTATCTTTTTTTTTATATTGTATAGTAATTATGTACTGTTTATACACTAACTCAAGATATCGCCTATCGAAATCCTAGATCTCGAAGTTTCAACGGTGTTCTCATGATAAACCTTCAGCAAATCGTCTTTTTGGTCCCGAACACCATAATTAGACCCATCCAATGGTTTTCCTAATAACTCGAGTAAAGATTCCTGCTTCTCCTCCACTTCTCCTTCCCCTTCAACTGTGTGGCGGTGACATGTTTGACACTCTAACAGACCACTGTTTCCCTCAAAGTTTGATACCATGTACTTCTGATTAGTGGTGACGTCATTGGCCCACCAAACAGGAGATGCAACTGTATGACACTTTCCACAGCTTGGCTGGAACCTCTTTGGAATAGTACCGAAATAGGAAGTCTGAACCTTCGCTCTCAATAACTTATCCTCTTCTTCAAATAACTTGCAATTTTGAATGTAGTTATTTGATCTAAATTGTGGGCCAGTCAACTTACTTGCGTTATGTCTGACCAAATCCTCCAAAAATAGGAGCACCAAGGGCTTTGCTTCATCCTTTCCCCCACCATGCAATCTGTGGCCAATTGCTCGCATGGATTCCACTGTTTCAGGCTTTTCATGTTTAGGACAAATCAACACAGGCCTCAATTTACCAATCTTTTCACCAACTTTTACTACCGAACCATCTTTTTCATTGAACTTCGAAGAATCAAGTTCGAATCCAAGATGGAAATATGGAGTGTCCTGGGCACATGTCACATGATACGCGTCGTCATTTGAGCAGATGTCACAGCGAATCATTGAACCATTTCTGGAATCACAAATTCCACATTTGGAGTGATAGTGCTTGAGATGGACTTTTGATACGCCTTCGATTGCAATAGGACTCTGAACCGATTCAATGATCGATTTAGTCGAGTTGATATCCAATTTCTTTGAAGATGAACTAGATGGCAATGCCTTGAATTCAACAAGGTTATGATTGAAAATAGCACACAAAAGATGACACCACTTTCCTGTCTCATGAATTGATTTCAAAAAGTCAGGTCTGACCAATGGAGATCCTAGTATTGCTAACTCATAATTGGACTCGTTCGCCAAACACAAGGAGCAGGTGTAAACTGTAGACCGGTTCGGCTTAAGATCGTTGATACAAGGTTCACAAAGCCACTCTTTTACTGGTCTTGGGACTTGGTCTGGGATCTGGATACCAATACAAGACCCATGCACATTAACTCCACAATGTGAGCAAATCAACATTTCTAGCTCTTGGCTATGGCCATCATCTTCTCGGCATAGGCAACACTTCCTTGCATTAGTTTCGAAGGGTAATGCTACCGATGTCAAGTGGGGAATTTGCATACCTTGAAATTGGGAAGTAATATCTAGAAGCTGGCGCTTCCTGAAGCTTTCAATTACATCCGATAAGATCTCCTTGGTAAAGACCACAGTTTTCTTATCAAATTTAACCAACAGCTCTTGTGACTTTACATAGTCGGGATTAAGTGGAGGAATTAATGTATCGTACTGTTGTGAACTTCCTGACTTCTTTTGCCTTTTGGTTGGAGCTTTGGTTTCTTGTTTGACTAAATTAGAACTGGCAGTGGTGTTATCAACCACATCGGAAACAACAGCAGGTTGTTCCTCTTTGATTTTTCTCTTTCTAGACTTGGTTTCCTTGGCAGGCTTCGTTTCTTTGATTTCTTTAGTTTCCTTAGGCTCCTTGGAGTTTCCATTGGCCCTATTATTCTTAACATCTTTGATATCCTTATTGTCTTTAGGTGGAGCTGGAGTATCATTGGGCTCTAGTGATGCCGATTGTTCCTTCTTCGCTCTTTTTGTAGGCGGTTTTGATTCTGCAGTAGCCTTCGTAGTTTTCTTTTTTGGAGGAGTAGGTTTCTTTTTCTTTGGAGGTTCTTCCTCCACCTTTTCTTGAATAGTATTGTTTCCAATAGTCTCGGTTCTCCTTGTTTTCCCAGATTTCTTTTTGTCAGGTACAGCAACCTCGACCTGTTCCTCAACGAAAGATAAAGTCAATCCCTTACTCTCTGCTTCGTCCAAAATTCTATTGGAATCTTGAAGGAGTTCCCATTCAATTTTTTTCTTCCATCCCGTTGTTTTAGTATTTTTCTTTTCCACCTCAAGTGGGTCTTCCCAAACGACGGCATATCTTCTCCAGAGTCGGGCACATCTGAAACACAATGCGATTACCGAATCCAGGTATTTGTCTATAAAATGGTCATCTTCATCAACTTTTGTTTTTGGACCTGCATCATGTCCAGTCATTCTGAACCAATGATGTGAACTATGAGTCAAACAATGCTTGCAAGTGAACGGGCGTTTCGATTCAATCACTTTATCATCCTCATAGGAAGAATCATCCTCTGGGTCTGCTAAATCATCAATTGTTGAAGTAGTGGGTGTGACAATTTTCTCTTTATTTTCATCTTTCATATTTTGCACCTTCTTTTGTGCTCTACCTTCGAAATTTCCCCATATGAGTTTCCCATTCTTGGTCTTTTTCCATAGGTAGTAATATCTCACGACCATTGACGTGGGTTGTGTTTTAACCTTCTTGGACACGAAGTATAATTCACTACCAAATTGTTTGACTCCACTTTCAAACCTCTTTATTTCTTCTTTATTGAATACTGGTTCATTCAATGCCTTCTTGGTAAGCTTTTGAACTATTTCAAGAGATTTGGCAATATCCCCGTTCTGGTCCATGTAGGTCTTCAAAATAAAATCCATGAAGTTTGGAGCTGATGGTACAATGCCTAAGAGTTCTGCAGTTGGAGCACATAACTTGACATAGTCCTCAAGCTTGGTAAATCCATCTTGAATGTCAGATTCACTCAGTTTCCACATTAGGGTACAAGAGACACCTTCTCCGTCATCCACACCTCTCTCAACATAGCCTTTTGGTCTAGGTTGCAACCACTGGGGATATTCTTTAGGGTTTGTGTCTTTGTATTCCTCGGGTACGTGTAGCTTTGGTAGAGCCTCTGTCTTCTCCTGGATCTTTTTTGAGGGGTTTGAACCCTTCTTCTTTGGGCCTGCCTTATCTATATCATAGTATACCAATGGGTGGTCATAAAACTCGGGAATATTAGTAGCTTGGTGCTTTGCTCCCAACCGAGTGGATGCTCTTGGGTACGGAGATCTGTCTTCCAAGTCAACACCATCTTCAAGTCTAGAGTGCATTCCCAAATATCTCATGCACCACTCTTCTTTGAGCCTTCTTTGCTCGAGACTTAGATGCTTGTCCTTGGCTAAAAAATCTATTGCCATCGTCTCATACTTCGGAAGGTGATCTCCATTCTCCTCTTTATCGTCACTTCTATTGTCCAGATCCACTTCTAGGCTGTCTTCAAGTTTTGATTCCAAATCTGGCGAGCTTAATGCACTTAGTTCTGTGGACAACTGGGATGCATTCGAGGACTTGTTGTCATGGGATAACATTAGAATTTTCTTGCGGTGATACTCCAAGTCTTGCTTTTTTGTACATAAGGCACAAGACCAGGAAAACCCCCTGCTCGGCTTTTTTGTCAACGGTGGGTCAAGGCAGTACATGTGGAAATACTTATTGCAGACCACACAACTGATACTATACAGGTTGGAGTCACACCATTGACCACACTTGACACAGTTACACGAGGAAGAACTGAACGAATTGATGAGGGACTTTGTCCTTTGGCTTTCCACGAAAATGAACTCGAAACGCTTGTTTAATGCTATCAAGTAGTTTCTACTTTTGCTGTCCTCTGAGTTGCAATATTGGAGCAAGTTTGCCGTCAGCAACACATCGTAGAATTTCAACATGTACCTGTCGAAGAGTTTGTCAAAGTAGAAGCAGTTTGGATTCTGGGTGTATGCTTCGAATCGGCTTGTAGGTGTCGACGCCTTCTTTTTGGGGCTGGCACCCGACGAAGAGTCTTCGATGTCTTGTTTGTGCTTGACTGTCACCTTCCCCCTGTAGCTGGTGATGGGACAGGAGTCGGTATGCATGGAGCTGAATAGGAGTCTCGAATCAGCCGTGGACTTGGAGATATCTCGAGGGCGATAGAACCACTGGATTTGGAAGAGATAATCCTGGGCCGCTCCTTGGACAACCTCTTGTTCGCTGGTAGTGCCATTTGGCACTGGAGTGTCGCCTGGCAGCGCCAAGGTTGCCTTGTCGTGGCGTTTTCTCTTGAAGCCCATTATTCGTCCAATATAGTAGGGTTCACCGGGAGGCTCGCTGACCATATATACATATTCGCCCTTCTGGATGGAGAATCCTGGCTGGTTGGGGCAGTAGAGCGTCTGGGACTCGAAGTCGATGTAGGCGTCTTCGAGGTCCAACTTGTGGGAAAAGTACTCCTGGCTGGTGGGAGGAGCCTGCCAGTTATGCGGTAGCGTGAGCTTCAGGGACTTGGGTGGTTTGGCAGCTTCTGGACTCTTCTTGGAGCTCTGCTTCCGTTTGGCTGAGAGGGACATGGCAGCAGCCGCTGCTGCCGTGGATGCCACAGACGGATCCTCGTAGTGGGATTCGTCAAGCGTGTCGTTGTAGGACTTGTTGATGGTCGCTTTTCTTCTTGGTCTAGTTAGGGACATGGAGGGTGTACATAGCGAGTGGGGCAGGGGCTGGTGTTATTTAGAAAAGTGGTGGTGGTGGTGGTGGTGAGTCTAAGGAGAGTTTTTCAGGTTTTGCCTGGAGCGTTCCAGCATAACAGAAGAGCGGCAAGCTGAGCACGAATTTACGACATTACGAGACAACGCCACGAACGGCCGACACGCCTGGCCAGCGGCACTGGAAGCGTCGGATGTCTACAAGCCACGCTGACCTGCCGTGTTGGTGGTGGAGGCACTTTACGGTTTTTTCAGCGTGCCATGATAGGACTGTGAAGAGGCTCATGGAGGGACGGAGTGGCACAGTTAGGAGTCGCAGGAGGCACTGGAGGAGGCACTGGAGGAGGCACTGAAGGAGGCTACTTTGGTCCAGCAGGCTGGTGAGCCCAAACGGACGTGGATATTCTCTTTGGAGTACTTGGCATTGATTATAGATGGCTACGGCAAGTGGATCTTCATTGCTTCTATGGTACATTACTATACATGCGATGCTAGCGAGCCAGCAGGAGAGGTTTTCGGGGTGGGGGAACGGCAGAGACGTCAGGAAGAGCTGACAGGAGCTGTTTTCTCTTCGAGTAAAGAAGACCAAGAAGAACACGTTTGGGTCTGTAGCGTAGTATCTCTGATCATTGATAAAGCTGGGTTGGGTTCTGGCCCCAACAAAGACATTCAAGCATGGGATTGTCCCTTTCAGGTCCTCTGCATTGTCTCCTATCCTCAAGCCTACAGCCCTATACCTTGCCTTCTCTCAACGTCCTCTCGATCTCCTCAATCTCGTCCAAGCTCTCAGCGTGCTCTAATCTCTGCATCAACTCCTTCTTCTCGTTCTCACTCAACTTCCTCCCCACGCTCGTCAACTGCTTGTCTGCTCCTTGGACGGGTTTTTCCTCTGCTTTAGCCTGCTTGCCCAAGTACGACAATGCCACTTCCGTCAATTCCTCGTGGCTCTCGCCAAAGAGTGCCTTTGCCGACGTTCTCTCGGCATCCTTCACCTTTCTAAAGTCCAACACCTTCAACGACGGGATCAACCAGATGATGTACTCTCGGTAATGCTGGGTCTTACATATGGGATTTCCTATCAACGCTAAGTTTTCAAGCACGGAAAGTTTCTGTCCTGCCTTCAACGGTATCTTGCTGAAGTTGTTGTTGATGAGAGAGAGCGACCTGAGGTTGTTTTCTTCGGGAAAGTTGTCGTCGATGTAGGCAACATTGTTGTTGGCGAGAAGCAATACTTCGAGGTTGGTGAAATTTCCAGGAACGTTGGCTAGCTCAATGATGTCATTGTTAGTCAAGTCGATCACTGTGTACTTATCTTGAGTGATGCCGAGGTTCTCGATGTAGGGAATCTGGAGGTTGCGTAGCTGGAGCGTGAGCTGCCCTTCTGGGTTCAACACGGTGGGTGCCTTGGTGATGACTTGTGGAGTTAGCCTCATGATGGCGCGTTTATGGCTTTGAGGGTGACTTAGTGGAAAGCTGGACACGGTCCTGGTAGTCTACGGAGCCTGTGCTAACGAGCCTGTAGTGGAAGAGACAGTGAAGCATTCGTGGATCCAGGTGGGATGGTGATGGGGTCGTGATTACGTAAGCGCTTACGTAATACACTCTTCTCACCTTGGCGCAGCACGGGCACTGGCCCTCTGAGCTGTGGTTGTCGCACGCGCGGCACCGGAGCGCGCCCGAACATCCTTTAGCTGCGCCTGTTCTGGACAGCTCTGTCGATGTTCACTCCACTCGCAAACACGTGATATCGACAATATCAACAAAACTACGTATCTCTTCACCCATCATGATTCAACTTGAAGAAAGGGACATCCCTGTCATTCCCGGAACAAAGCTCGACGAATATGAAACAAGAGAGCTCCAGCAAATGGTGGCCGAACTTTTGGAGCGTAGGTACCCCTCGTTCCCAGGATCGCAGCCGGTGTCGTTTGAGAGAAAGCATTTGGAAGAAACTTTAATGAACAAAGACTACTTCGTATGTGAGAAGTCTGATGGTCTTAGGTGTCTTCTTTTCATACTCAATGATCCTGTACGAGGAGAAGGAGTGTTCTTGATCACCAGAGAGAACGATTTCTACCATATTCCAAACATTCACTTTCCATTGACCACCGACGAGACAGAGACGGAGAAAACATACCACCACGGCACACTCTTGGATGGCGAATTGGTATTGGAAACAAAGAACGTTTCCGAGCCCGTACTCAGGTACTGTATCTTCGACGCTTTGGCCATGAACAGCAAGATTATTGTGGACAGACCATTGCCCAAGAGATTGGGATACATCACCGAAAATGTCATGAAGCCCTTCGATAAATTCAAGCAAAAGAACCCACGTATTGTGAATGCGCCAGAATTTCCATTCAAGGTCAGTTTCAAGCTCATGACCTCGGCATATCATGCGGACGATGTATTGGCCAAAAAAGACCAGTTGTTTCATGAGTCAGACGGTTTGATTTTCACCTGCGCAGAAACTCCTTACGTTTTCGGTACAGATCAAACCTTGTTGAAGTGGAAACCCGCCGAAGAAAATACGGTGGACTACAAATTGGAATTAGTCTTCAACAAAGTGCAAGACCCAGATTTGGACGAAAAGGATCCATCATCCACATACATCGACTACGACTCAAAGCCTGACCTCATAAAATTGAAAGTCTGGCAGGGCGGGCATGAGCACACAGATTTTGCAAAGCTCGACTTATTAGACGAAGATTGGGAAAGGTTGAAGGCATTGAACATTCCATTACAAGGACGAATTGTGGAGTGTAGACAGAGTCAAACAAAGCCGGGGTACTGGGAGATGATGAGATTCAGAAATGACAAAAGTAATGGTAACCATGTTAGTGTGGTTGAAAGGATTCTTCACAGTATAAGAGACGGTGTTAAGGAGCAGGAAGTGATAGAATCGTGTCAAAAGATATCAAAGGCTTGGAAAAAGAGAGCCTACGAGAGAGAAAGAGGTATCAAAACGAAGCCTAATGACCACTCACACCAGGAGCAGGAAAGAGCGGGTCCCCCAGCCAAGAAGATCAAGCCCAACGCTGAACCCCAGCCAAAAGAAGCTGTGTTGGATGATCTTCCTACTTATGAAGACAGCGATTTAGAATAGGGTCTAACACGCAGTGTACTATAGCGAAGAATTATGTATTATAGATGGTTAAAAAGCATCCCTTAGAGTTTGTTGTAGCTCGTTGGCTCAGAAATTGGCTCGAAACCAATGCTATCAGAAATGGTTCCTGAAATAGTACTTTTAGATCAAAATGGCTAGATCTCTTCATCGGTAGGAAAATGTGTTTCTATGGAGTCACACGGAACCTCCCAAGGACGAGAGTGGCGTATTTTGAGTAGGATGGAAGGAACGGGATTTCGGCCTAACATAGTCTTTAGTACGCAACTAGTCGTTATCTATCCAGTTAGAGTTCATACTATGGTCTTTTGCGGCCATGACACCGAAAGTTCAAGGAAGAGTGTCCACTGGTAGGCAAAAAGATGACATCCCACTATTATATACTTCCTTGCACTAAGTCGTTGATCCAGTCTAATATCTATGTCCTATGCCATAATTCAGAAACAGCGATGGTTGCATTTTTTGGAGATCTCACCTTCACACAGTGTATTGCCACCAACGTGTGTAGGTGGCATTTAAAGATTGCTGGTATCCACTTAAGGGGTTAAAATTATAGAAATTTTAGCAACTGACCTACTACAAGACATTTCTCCACCAACATTATATTTGATGCAATACTAGCATAGTATGTGCCAATCTAAATTCTTGTGTAGCCAATATATTCTTATGAATTTGTTACCATGTCCAGATGGAGTTACAGCTCTCTAACGGTTTACATTCTAAGTAGCAACCTTAAACACGAGTTCTGGTATTTCATGAGATTAATAGAAAGGTATCTATTCTAATTAAACAATTCGGAACACAAAAGTAATTTACCCACGAGCGGAACTAGAAGTGTAATTCACTCAGCACAAGCATAACCAGCAGTAAGAAGACAGTTGATGTAGGGAAAGAAGCTTTAATTCAATTGGATACACTAATTGGTACATTTCTCAACGTAGCTTATAACGATGCAGTTATAAGATTGTAAAATTTCAATTTCACAAAATTTATCTAAAAAATCCATGAAACATACAAATATTCGTGTTCACAATGCATTTTCATCACGTATTTATGGGAGCATTATTAATTTATTAGGAACTTATCATTACGGATCATTTGTCTGCGGATAGCGCCACTCCTGCCAAGTGCTTCAATTGGGCCCGCACAGCCAGTCGCCAGCTCGGGCTCTCATCTTACCTGAGGGTCCTGGCGGGATATGCGCATGCCGCAAGCACCATGCCTGGAATGCCGTTGGAAGCCAGGTGCGTTTTGTGTCACCGCTCCAATAAAAAAATTGAAAAATTGGTTAAATTAACGCTAATTTACGCTATAATTAGCCAGTGTCAAGTGTCGAGAACCCCCTCCACCCCCACCTCGGGCCCTCGTCAGGTTGGGATGGATCCCGATAGCCGATGGGTCACTTGATAGCCCCGAAAACTGTTTTATTTTTTGATTTTTCACCGTCTCCAGATGACCCTGAAATCCCATTCCATGGGCTCTCTGCATGTGGTAGTGGTGACGATGTTATCGCCACACTGGGGGAAGCACTGATTGGTAGCTAGGAAGCCTGGCCACGAGCAGGGTTGCCTTTTTTGGCCCTGTGCCCGAGAAACAGCTCGTAGATGACCTAGTGTGCGACTCGGGACCCTTCCCTGGTCTCGTATGCACGGTGCCAAGAGCAAGCACCCACGGCTGTTGCCCCATCCAGTAACCACCGCTGGTAGTGGAGCCGATCATCGCGATGAGCATGCGCGCACTGGTGGGTCTGGCCATATTTAAGCCCTGAGCGATCCGGAAATCTGAAACACAAACTTTTCAGTTCTCCCCAGCATGTCGAACATCAAATCCGTAGCCATCATCGGTGCTGGTCCTTCCGGTGCCGGAACCCTCAAGGCCATGGTCAAGGAGGGCCACTACACCAAGCTTGTTGCTTTTGAAAGAAGACCCAATTTCGGGGGCTTGTGGAACTACACCACCGAAACAGACCTGGAAACCACCCCTGTGCCCTGCGAGGAGCCCACCTTGGAGGTCCAGCCCATCCACAAGAAGGACACTGGCAAGTACGTGTGGGCTGCTCCTGTGTACAACTACTTGGACACCAACGTGCCCAAGGACATCATGACCTACGCTGGCAAGCCGTTCCCCGAGGACACTCCTGTTTTCCCACACAGATCGCAGGTGTTACAGTACATGGTCGATTATAGTCAGGAATTGATTCCCTACGTGAGATTCAACACCAAGGTGGTCAACGTGGAGTTGACAGACGACCAGAAATGGAGGGTCACCTCCAGATTGGTGGTGGCTGAGACCAACGGGTCTGCTGTTGCTTCAGAACTCCCTGAGTTTGCTGATACTGTCGAGATCTTCGACGCAGTGGTGATTGCCAGCGGAAACTACGACGTTCCCTACATTCCCAACCGTCCAGGAATGAGCGAGTGGAACAAGAAGTACCCAGGGTCCATTTTCCACGTCAAGGCGTACCGTCAACCAGAGGACTATGCTGACATCACCGAGAAAATCGTGGTTGTGGGCAACTCGGCCTCTGGGGGTGACTTGGCCTACCAGTTGGCCACTGGCTTGAAGAGAAAGATCTACAAGTCCAAGAGATCTGAGAACCTCTTGCCCTCGGGAAAGAGTGACTTGATTGTGGATGTGCCCGACATCGTCAACTTCGATGCTGAAACCAAGACCCTCGAGCTCAAGGACGGCTCCAAGTTGGAGGGCGTGGGAATCGTTATTTTTGCTACTGGCTACCTTAAATCGTTCCCGTTCCTCGACCAATTGAACAAAACCGACAAGCCGCTCTTGACGGATGGTCACAGATTGCATGGTATCTATGAGCATATCTTGTTGTACAACTACCCCAACCTTGCCATCATTGGTATTGCCAGGTACGTGTTGCCCACCAGAGCTGCCGAGACCCAAGGTTGTTGGTTGTCCAAGATCTGGTCTGGCAAGGTAGCGTTGCCCTCGATTGAAGAGATGAAGAAGTGGGAGATCGAAGAAGCCGAAAGAAGAGGCGGAAACGGAAAGACCTTCCACGACTTGCTTTTCCCCCACGACGTGCACTACTCCAACCGCTTGAACAACCAGATCTTGGACTCCGTCAAGGAAGGAGAAAACCCTGGCTTGATTCCTAAGCTTTGGGACAAGGAACAGACTGCCATTAGAGGATCTCTCAAGGGTATCAAGGAGGCCTACATCCAGTACAAGGAGATGACCGGAATTGCAGTCACCTCCTACAAAGAGTTGGTGGATGCCAAGGTCATTGACCAAATCATGATTTCTGACGAGAAGTTGAAGGAGCATGGCTTTAACTTCTAAGCAGGGATTGATTCAATTCGCTCGTGGCAGTTTCAAGGCCAGTCGCTTGAGATGGTCTTACACTGTGTAGAAATGTTGTAAAATAGAGAATAAATAGTATAGAATAATAAGTGTAGTGGACGATAAAAAGTATGATGGTGATGGACTATCCTGGGGAGAGGGACAACCGGGCAAGTTGCAGCAAGCTCAATGGCTGCCACTTCTGATATGATTGATGCCAATAGTCCAGTTGTTACTATCAGCCTGCTGTTTGTCAAGAATGGAACATCAGGAAGGGCAGAACCAGAATTCGTTCGTTGTTAGCTTGGATGAAGACAGGCTTAATGGGCAGTTCGAGAGACTGAACGAGTGCGTTTCAACAATTAGAGACAAATGGGCGAGTCCGCTAATAAGAGACAAACGGTTGAGTTTGTGTCTATGTGATAATTACCACAAACAACAATCAGTGTTGGTCTCTGATAAATTATTTGGCCAACGGCCGTTTAATGTACAAAACTTTCTACTGTTCCTGGTTAGTTACGTAAATTACTCTATATATACACTGCCAGTTGACTGGATGGCTCTCGAATGTCTATGGTACGCCAGAGTCCCACAACCACGACAAGCTGGCTGATACCCCCTGGTCGCCTAACGTTCTAAGTTGATGTTGTTGCCGAATTTGGCGTACAACTGCTTTTTCAAGTCTCCCAAGCTTTCATCACACTCTTCAATAATCTCGTCAATTCCCGAGATTCTGGTCTCAAGCTTCTCGTTTTCGGCCTCGATCTTGGCAATGGCCTTGGAAACTTTCATGAAGATGAAAACCTCTCCCACCTTGTACTGGATGCGGTCGTCCTCGTCCAACAACTCTATTTCCATGGACAAATCATCGAGGTATTCTTTCTCGACCTTCAACTTCTCGAGCACTTCCAACTGCTCGTCTTTTTTGTTGATGAGGGTGGAGAACTTGTTGATCTTCTGCTGGTCCTCCCACGAGACCTCAGTGGCGGTGTTTCTCTGTCCGTCGGGCAATAACTCCATGGTGGCTCGTGGCGGTGAAGACTGCGCTGGCGAGGCCGATGTAGAGTCCTTCACGTGACCAGACACACGTGACCCATAACCAACCCTGGTTCCCCAAGATCTGTACCACGGCCGCCTAGAGCACCTTTCCGAGTCAATGGGGCCAGTAGAGGCCCTGCAGCTCCAGTACCTGACTCCAGTGACCAGACCGTGACTCGGGCGGAGAAGCCAAGCCAACCACGCCTCCGCACATCATTCCTGCCCCCCAACAATGACTGTATTCTAACCAGTCCACGACAGATGTCCCAACGCCGTCCACCATTCTATCTTTCTATCATTCTATCTTATCACTGTGGATGCTCGTGCCCTACACGATAGCTTATTCTGGCCCACCAACGCCGTGGCAGCAGCCACCCGTCGTCAGATCTGGCCCATTGCCGCAGAATGGCTGCGACTCGGTTATTTCGGTCTCAGGCTCGGTGTGTGCTATGTCACTCGTGGCAGTTCTCCACCGGGCCCCTCCGCGTGGCTCATACAGTCTCGCGGCGTTCCCACCGCGGTGCGGTGCTTTCGCACCCACAACCTGACACTATCGCTAGATCACCACGAGACCATTAAGGAGAAGAACCAGTGAGAAGACCGTTAACGAGAAGGTCAGAAGCTTGTCAATCTCTCGCCATTCTCTCGCCATAACCCACCAGGCACAGCCAGCATCACCAGCATCGCCAGCATCATCTCTGCCACCATCTCCATTGCCCTACCCTTCTCTACCACTGACTGGTTTTCCCCCCATCTCGCTCTCACCAACCGTACACTCTTCCAGCCAGGTGCCAGGCCGGGTGCGCCTAATTGTCCGAATCCAGTAAATCAGCCGCCCACACCAGTCCTCTAACTGCCATGGCAGGCGACGGCCAGCCAACAATCGTCCACTTCCGCCCCCTGGACCGCCCCCTCCAGCTATATATACCGCACGCCAGCGTGGTTGTGCCAGCCAATCGAGCTGGTTGTTTTATTCACCGCGTTTGCAGCAAAACACCCTCACCATTTTAGTCAGTGACCTCGCTTACATCCACCACTCCTCCACCACCTCCATGACCATCTCCTCCCAGTACGAATTGGTCGAGGCCAGCGACATCGACGTCATCAACTACACCCGCTCACGCAACGCCGTCTCCTGGAAGGGCGCGTTGTCTGCCGAGGACTACGTGCTCAGAGAACGGGTGTTGGGCAAGTCCAGGGCCACCACCACCACTCCCCACCGGTTGGCAGTGTTCGTGTTACGTCGCAAGGGCACCACAGAGCCCTTGGCGTCGTGCGAGCTCTTTATCAGAAGCGCCTGGCGAGTGGACTACGTGGACAGCGTGCCTGTCAAGCGGCAAGTGTTGTGTGGTTGCGTGGGGGGCGTTTTCACCTATCCTGAAAACAGAAAGCAAGGCTTGGGCAAAATCATGATCGACCAGTTGGTCGAACACAGCAAGCTGAGCAAATACGTGGGACCCGACGGCTACACGTTCTTGTACTCGGAAATCGGCGAGTACTACACCCAGTTCGGGTTCAAGTCGTTTGCCGTCCCCTTGACAAACATCTCCTTGGACGACAAGGGCGACGAGCACGATTTGGGCAACCACGAATTGATCTACTACCACCAGTTTGACGAATACTATCAATACTACTCTGACCAGGTACAGAGAAACACCCTTAAACAAGTTGAAGCAGACAAAAAGTCCAGGGTCACCATCGCGCCCACTTCTGACTACGTCAATTGGTTCCACTTGCGTAGCAAGTACATCAGCTACAAGCTCTTCTACGAGCATAAGGAACCATCCAAGATGGACTTTGCAAACGCTACCTACGAGCAGATTCTCGCCAGGTTCGAAGACACCGAGCCCAAGGTATATGGAATTAAGTTGGTGGACGAAGCCAAAGAATGGTACGCTGCCATAACCTGGACCTTGGACTTCTCGGGCGACACCGAGAATTACGCCACAGTGTTGAAAATTATTATCAAGGACGGCCATGACAGAGACTCAAACACGATCAAATTGTTCAAGTTGATGAAGCAGTATTTAAGGTCTTTTGACAAGATCGGGAATGACTTCAATCAACGCACCACCAAAATCGTGCTTTGGCAATCAGAAGTGTCGGAGCTGGTATTATCTTTCTTGGTCGAAAAGTGGGGCAGCAAACATGGAATAGACAACTCGTCGAGATCTGCCATTTTGATGCACAACCACGAGGATGAAGAAAACCTCAAACAAGGAAAATTATTGTGGGAGGGCAATGATAAACTCCCATGGTTTTAGTTACTACAATTGCTAGGAATTCCTGGCATAAATACCTGATACAGTGTCTGGCATGCTCACGATGGCTGGATTATTCTCAACGCTTGCTGGGTAATCTAGGGATTACAGAGTAATTTGGCCATTATTTATTAACGAATATTATAAACAGAATGTAAAGGTGGTAAGAATATTTTTCATCAATCGTAAAGTCTCTGTAACTATATACACGGTGGAATGGTGCGAGACAATTGGTGCAAATCTAGTTAAAAATAAATTACCTTAGGCCGAAAGACCTTGAGATAAAATCACTTCTTCAGTATCGAAAAAGTCAACCAATGCTTTGTCAATCCAATCACATCCAGTATCAGAAACAGGACTGACGTATCCATTCAAGGGGTCACTAAAGAAATCATTTTCATTGATGGTATTGATGAATGCACTAGGGGTTTGGATTGGATTTTCGAGGTTCTGGATACTAGGGAGGGTCCTCTTGCGGATACTAGCCTGCGAATTGGATGACTCTGAAGTAACACTGGGGCTTTCGGAAGATACATTCAATGAATTATTATCGTAGTGTTCACGTGCTGCATTGGGCAATTTATGCAACATTGAATCGTTCTCTTTTACCACGCTAACTTCAATGTCTGGCAAAAATTCCTTCAATTTAGTGTACAATTGGGGCCTCAAGGTAGAGAGTGATTCACGAATATGCTTGGCCAACTTTCCTGATAGTATCCAATGTTGTGAAATGGGGTAGATGGCAGAAAGGGTCAACTTGATGTTGTTTGCAACAGTTTCTAAATCAGATGGTGTGATTCCTTCTTCCTCACCTTTCTTATCATTGAGAACCTGCTCCTCCCAGATATATGCACTTACATGGACCAACGAGGAGAGGGCAAGTGCACAAGCAAACACGGGTGTTCTCTGTACAACTTTCGACGAATTGGTGTTGATCAACAGCTCTACAATCGAGTCTGCTGCTTGAATGGTCTTTCTTGTGTCGATGATGCTAGATGTTGTCTCTGACTTAATTTGAGGAGTCATATGTTTCGAAGTCAACCCTTCCTCCACACCACACTGTGGGTTTTGAGGTGAATTGATTTTCCAAAGGTTTGAAAATGGTCTGTACGCAAAGACACTGGCATAATTGAACAATAATATCGACTGATGTACTCCCTCATTGACTCTACCATTCTTGTTTACCAATGGAGGTGCGTTGAACAACTTTGGATCACCCAATTTCATTTCCCAAGATGACAAGTTTGATCTCAACCGGCTTCTCTTGGCTTCAATGGGCTTCTTGCTAAGAATCAATTGGTTCATCTCGATTGCCTCGGAAACCAAGTGCCCCGTTTTGGACCTTCCGTCGTAGTCAAAAATCTCACGAGAAGGTGTTGTGGGAAAGTTGACCGTGGCATCGATCTTAGAAAGTGAAGTCAAAGTCTTACCATCTGCAGAACCCATGATGACATCAAAAAAGTACAACTCCCAGTATATTCTTCTTGCACTATCATAGAGTAGATCATGCGGTATGCCTAATGTACGAGGACATTGAACGAACTTGGGAGTATTAGGACCATCTACTAAATGAATTTCCAACTCGGTTGTCAAGTAAATGCAAAAGTGACGAAGATCTCGACTCAAGACATGAAGTGATGATACATGTGCCACAATGGAAGTTAATAATAACACTTGCACCGAGACAATATCCAACACTTTATTTTCTCTTATCAAGTTCAAGCACTGGAGGATCACATCGGAAACCACATCCAAGTTCTTGCTATACTTGCTAGTAGTTTGTCCATCACCGATTACTTTCATTAAAAGCATCATCTCCTTTTCAATGCTGGGATGCACAAAAAACGCTTCTAGCTGGTCTATTTGGGGAAGTAATGGATGTGGCTTGTGGAAGGTTGTATAGTAATTTTTAAGAATGGATTCCTTATCGTAGAAATCGGTTTCCACCAAATTACTGTAGTTAGTGTAGAAATTTTGAAGTTTTAAGTCCTCAAAGCAGGTGACTGTCCTTTTGACTCCATTTTCTGAGAACAAACCATCGATTTTTTTGACACTGGCATGGAGTTTGGCTTTCTTCCTTAAGTTTTGGATGGTTTCGCGTTCTTCGTCACTTAAAGGTCTAGTGGCTGGCCTTCCCTTAAAATGATCAAAGACCTTCTTGGTGGCACAGTTAGAACTGTCACATTTATGAGTAGGGTCGGCACAAGGGAGTTTGTCCAACTCCTGGACAAGCTCCGCGTCACTCTGGGACATACTGGTAGCTGGTTTGATCTGGGTAAACATTCCCCCAACTGGTGCCAACAACTGCAGTTTTCTAAATCCCCTAACCTCGTACTCTGAACTTGGAGGCGACACATCCAGAGGGCTTGTCAGGCTTTTGACCGAGGCGTCACTGCTCAGGCTGCCCTTGTTTTGAAATGTTCCGATGTCTTCAATATCTGGAATTTCGTTTTTTAATGCTGGATTTGCTGATGGCTTCTTTGTCACCAGAACTCCCTTCTTTCTCGATCCACCACGATGACTCTGGACGTAGGTGCACTCTTTCTTCAACTTGACGCATTTACGACATCTTGGGAGTTCACCATCGCATTTGGTGTGTCTCTTTCGGCACTCCAAACAGGCCCTGCTAACATGTTTGCGTGCAGAGTTGTAGGACGTGGCGTCGGCGACCGGCTCAGGAGGCGTATCATCAATGAAAACCATCCTTCGTTGATAAGAAAGATGTAATGATGCGGGGTTTGGGAAAACGCCCAAACCCCGCGGGATATAGTCATATTCGATGATCACGTGACTGTGTCTTTCCATCCCATGTGACCCCCTACACGTGCCAGACTTATCGTAACTGATCCCATCCTTCCAGCCATGTCCTCCCCAGTTCCCCCTCCCCCCTACAAGGTCGTGCTTTTGGGAGACTCATCGGTGGGAAAGACCTCTTTGGTCACTCGCTTCACCACCAGCAGGTTCAACCAGCACACTGCAAATACAATTGGCGCTGCTTTCATAACAAAAGAACACTCGGTTGATGACCGCAAGGTCCATTTCGAAATATGGGATACTGCTGGCCAGGAACGCTACCGTTCATTGACTCCGATGTACTACAGAAATGCCAGGGTGGCCTTGGTATGTTTTGATATGGATAATGTGGAAGAAAGTCTCAATACTGCCAAGTACTGGATTGATCAGTTGGCAGTGAATGGAGGAACGGATTCCTCGGTTCCAATACGCATAAAGCTCGTTGGCAACAAGCGGGACCTTTTACAGACCCATGAGGATACTCGTCGGCAGGAGGAGCAGGAGGCAATTGAGGGTTTCTGCAGTGAAAACGATTTAGAGCAGCTTTGGGAGACCAGTGCAAAAGATGGACATGGAGTGAATGAGTTGTTTGATGGCATCGTGAAAGACATTGAGGAAGACTTCTTTACGGAGTATTACCAGAGGGCTGAGGATGCCAGGGGCAGATCAGATAGTCTGGGACAGCTAGGATTCATTTTGAATAGGCGTGAAGCAAACAACAATTGCTGCTGAGCGCATCTTCTGAGAACAAACCAATCATCAGACTTCCGAAGTATACTTGCAAGCCACTGTCATCACATGGATTATGGATGACGGTTCTTTATCGAGGGTAGGGTAGTACCAATCCTTCCTGAATGCCTACTAACTCCTACGTTGTACACAACTCGAAACTTCATTAGATGCTACAATGCTCGAACTGACCACTCAATTCAAACGACTATAATATACATGGCGACTCGAAGAAATTAAGAATCAGACATTACTCATCAATTCATGGGCAAATTTAGAGTTCAAGACCCTTCTGTCTCCAGTAGTCCCTTCTTACATTCTTATCTAAGGAGGACTTTCTGGCACTCTCTCTTTCTTCGGCTTCCTTGACGTCTTCCTCCTCGTCATCTTCGCGGTCATCGTCCTCCAAGCCTAAATAGCTAGAAACAATCTTCTTGGTTTCTTTGGCTTTAGCGGGTTCCTGTTTGGGCTTTTTTACTTGCTCTTTAGGCTTTTCATTAGGTATCACAATCTCACTATCACTTTCTACCGTCATATCAGAGAAGTAATACTTGTCATTGCCCTCGGCTCCGTCACTTTCTGGATCTTCTTCTTCCTCCAGCTCCTGTATCAATGCATGATTTTTAACTTTATCTCTGTCGTCATTAAAATCACGCGTTGATCCATTAAATTTGATAATGTCTCCCAAAATCGAATTTCCAATTCTTGATTTGTACGAGGAACCATTCAAGCTATAGCATTTCTCCACCAATAATTGATATGCACCTCCAAAAGCTTTCTTGATATCTCTTAAGTTATATGATGATCTAGTGATATTATTTGATGGATCTGAAGGATCTTGTATAATGATGGAGAATGGATTTCTGGAGGTATCCAAATATTTATACTTCAGCTTCAAGAGGTACTTGGGCAAGTCGGTTTCTGGATCCAACGCTATTATCAAGTTGTCATATGAGAAGTTCCTACCATACAATTCGAAGAACTCTATCAACAAGGCTCCTAAGTTGTCCAATGCATTCATTGTATTGGTGGCCAACTTTGGGTGCAACTTCATGAAATGGTAGCAAAGAATGATGGTGGAATATCCTCCAAGTCCCCCGACATGTACGTTATTCAACTTCCTCGACCTCAAAAACTGCTTGACAATAAGTACCATTTCTCTCAATCCTGGAGTGGTTGACAACCATTTTCTGATTTTTTTGGCAGCTTCTATACCATTTTTTCTTTCGAACGAAATATCTATGTGTATGTTGGACTTGGGGTCAACAAACTTGATGATTGGAACCTTGGCTCCTGCAATAACCTCTATATTTTTTGCTAGTTTCATGTTTCTTAAGTAGGAGGATAATTGATACAATCTTGATCTTTGTTCATAGTCTCCGGTATCAGAAACTATAACCATGTCTATGTCTGAGCCTGGTAAATACAAATCAGTTGCAGACGATCCGAAAACGTATGTGTCCGTGCTTGGCCAGAACTCTTTAATTTTGGACTTGAGCTGATTGATAACTCCATTTCTGGTATGGATTTCTCTCGAGGATGGCGATATGTAGTTGACAAAATCTTTCATTTCCAATGTGAGCCAGTCGGCAATCTCCTTTTGTTTGGAATGATCGTGGTCCTTTATCCATGGGTACGGATTAGTCAAAGAACCTGTAGTCTCATTGATTTCTCCGTTTTCATCCATGGTCAAGATTCCTTCATGCTGCTCGTCGTGGTAGTCTTCTTCTTCCTCGGACGATATTTCACCAAATCCAATAAAATCGGCATTTTTGGACAATTCATTGTATTCAACCTTAGCCTTCTTAGAAGGTGGTTGCTCCTCTTCAGACTCCACTTCTACCACCTGCTCCCCCTCGGACTCCACTATCACTGCATCACTGTCTTCGTCTGAGTCCAACAACACTAACTCTGGATGGTCGCGATTCTTTCCTTCATAGTCGAAGATGTAGTCTTGGTGGTCCACGTCGTCTTCACTTCCTGGCAAAACACTGAACTTATTATCAGACGGAACGATGGACTTCTCGAGCTTTTTCTTCTGTTTCTTTGACTTAGGTTTGGCCACCGAGGGCTCTCTCTTTCTCTTGTTAGCCATCGTGATGGCTATAAGATAGATGGCCGCGATGATTTTTGCATGTCCTGAAAATGTGATTACGTAAGTATATAATGGAGAGCAGTATAGTGGTGCCTGTCTAAGGCTAATGTGAATGCAAGTATAGTCGCCAAGGCAGTGGCAGTCTCGCTAATTGTTATCTGAGGTAGGCCACAACTCATGGAAGGTGGATGAGTCATTGGTATATGCTACTGTCGCTATCGCAAAAACCAGTATGGTGGCCAGAACCAACATCAAATACCTCCAGAACCTAGCTTCTAGCTTCCAATGGCTCCAGAATCCCAAGTAATTCATTGCCTTTGCAGTCACCAACACCCATCTTGAAGTGCTTTCTACTGTGGCAGAAATATACTCTAATACTAGGAAATTGATAATTAGTATTAGAACATAGGTATTCCCGGCAATATCTGTATTCTCTGTAACCTTTTGGGCCGATTCAAGCGGCTCCTCAGATACAGTCAAGTTGATCTCATCATCGTCATCTAAAGATTCGATGCTGCGCGTATCGATACGGCCCAAAGGATCAGTCATTTCTGTTAAGCTGAGATGTGGGTATTTTTCTGGCCTTTCAGTACCAATGGATGTTTCATGATAATTTAAATCCTCTTCGGATGCAAATAGCTTTTCTGTCTTAATGGTATCTAAGTACTTCAATACATCCCCAGCTGATGCTCTATTTCGTGGGGAATAGTTTCCAACATCCTCCCCATCATCACCCTTTATCATCATGTATATAAGCTTCTCGAAATCATGGTTGCAAACCCCAGAATTATTTCCTCCGACTTGTTGAAGGGATTCGACATACCATTCACGGAAACTTTCCTTGCTTAATGCAAAGTACCAATCTATGATCTGGGTTCTAATTACCTGTGGATCGGTTTCCCCTGATATGAGACTCGAAAATGGCAAAGTTCCCACTGTCAAGTAGCACAAGATAAGCCCCAACGAGTAAATGTCACTTTCGTAGGTAAAGTCATTGATGTATTTTCCATTTCCCAAGCCCAACGCTGGATCATAATTGGAGAAGAGCCACAACTCCGGTGCAGTATATTCCAATGTTCCAGTATTTCCCTGTCTTTCTTCTTCGATTTTGAATGATTCGGGTAAAGAATGCTTGTCGATGAATTTACCTTCCCCGAAATCAGAAACTAAGACTTTTGGAAGACGTTTTATTGCACTCTCAAAATTCTGCAGATCTATTGTGTCGGGGATACCATCTTTAATGTATTTTTCGTCAAGCAAGCAGTTCGAAGGCTTGAGATCACGGTGGAGGATTCCGTGAAGATGCAAGTAGTTTACCCCATTTGTGATATCCTTGAAGAACTTCCATATCTCGACTTCGCTCAACCATTTCTTCTCTGGATCAGGCACAGTAGGTCCCAGACGACTGCTGCGTCTCTTGAGTCTTTCCTTGGTCACCTTTTCTTTCCAAGACATTGTCGTTTCCAACTTGTAATGGGTGGAAATCAAGTCCTCCAAATGACCACCATCACAGTACTGCTGAAGTATAAACACGTATGGGACTCTTGCATTCTCGCCCTTGATTTTCTCGCCCACGTTTGGCAAAAGGTAGGTTGCCAGGTCCAGGATGTCACCCAATTCCAACCAAACATGGTTATAGCGTATCAAGTTGTTCTCGTTGGCGCCTTTGACTGAAAGCTCGTAGAGAATCAACACTTCGTTGAGAACCAGCTCTAACAACTCAATTTTGTTGCCCACGCTGATTCGTTTCACAGCGTAAGTTCCAAGCTTGATATCGTTGAGTACATGGTTTACCTTATAGACCTGGGCATGAGCTCCCGACCCCAAAGTGTAGGGAGGAATTTTCTTGAAAAACCGCTTGAAGTATCCCTGGTTGAAGATGTCTTGCGGAAGGGAATGGTGGACTCGAGACTTGGACTCGTGTTCGCTTGTATGGGACAATTGACCTAGCAACTTGAAGTAATCGTGGCGGATAAACTCCTGGGAGTTTCCGTAGAGCATATTTGGTGGATGGTCTGTCTGCTCCACGCTAGGCACTCTGGCCAAGCTGGAGGTGGAATCGCCTGATCGCCTGGTTTGCAGCCGGAATGGATTGGTATTGGGTGCCCATTGAAACCCACAGTTGGGACAGGCGTTGGGCTGGGAAAACCCTGGAAACTGGTCGTGAAATGTGTGGCCAGAACTGGTTCCTGGAAACGTGTGGTTGGAGGGTCCATTGCCGCCAGGTCTTGTTCCACCGCCTAAGCCTGGAAAGCCTGGGGTTTTGGTGGAAAGCAACAGGATCGAGTTGTACTGGTTGTTGTGAAGGACTAGGATGCCATGGATGGGGTCGTGGTAAAGGATCTCGTTGTTGGCATTGTAGGGGACTATAGACATGAGGTGATGGATATTGCGGATCTGTGGGGTATGCGAATATATAGACTGAGTTTATGTGCAGTGAATAGGTGAATAGAGGAGAAGAGTGAGCTGTAAACACTCGAATTACAATACTCTTGGAAGAGGCTTGAAGCAGGAGTTTATGACCGGAATGGGTGGAGCATTGTTAGAGGAGTCAATTATATGTAGAGAAATATTTAGTGGCTTGAAATGTAGTTGAGTGTCTTGTTCGCTTAAAAGTAACTACTCATTGATTGGAAATTCACGAAACAGCGACAGCCATTGCTTGACACATGTGGTGTCTGAATTTTTCCCTGTGGCCAGTTTGGGACTTTCTAACTCTATTTGTCCTTCGATGGGTGGCATTGCCGCAGTTTGGACCAAGAATGTATGGAATTGAGTCTCCTGACCTACCAATAGCCCAATAAAATAAATTATATGCTATACTGGCCTACAACATGATAATAAGTCAATACATGATTGATCTGATGCATTTGGGATAATCTGCTTATTCTACACTATTATACATAACCCTAGTCAGAGTTGATATTCATTACTCTGTGGGTGAGACTCACGAGCTGTAGCACCAAGCTTTCCCGCTCCAGCTTGGTCATTCTGGCGAGATCCGAATCAGGAACCTTGGGTATGTAGCTCGCCAAGTTGACAATGCTCCAGTCGTCCGACGAGGATCTGCTAGAATCCATCACCTGGGCCGAAGAAACCACTTCAGCTTCAGGAGATTTGTCTTCATTCCCGCTTACCTGTGACAGCTGATCTTCTTCCTGTTTCGGTACCGAGAGACCGTCGGAGAAGTCCTGTGAGGGTGAAAGTACGAAAACTTCAGACTTTTCAGTCGAAGCCATAGTTTTGAAACTCTCTGGAACTTCACCCGAGCTAATTTCTTCCTGATAAACCTCCGGAGACTTGGTTTCATTGAGGTCTGGTGAAGGTGAATAACTAGCCGACTTTCTAGCAAGCTTTCGCGATGCCTTCCGGGATAACTTTCTCGACTCCCTTGATGGCTTCGGAGATGGTGATTTGTGTAGTTCATCCAGGACTGAGGATTCTGTCTTGATCTGACTAGATGACTCCCCTTCCTCGACGTGGCCAAGGTCAAGCGAGCTTGGCCCATTTGAGTCTCTTGATTCCAATCGAGAGCCATTGGCTTCCAGCTCATCGGTTGGGGTCAACGCTGCATGAGCCGGTTCCACCTCGTTGTTATCTTCATGCAAGATGGGCATTTCAATGTCCTTCAGAACGTCCAAATAACTATTCTCTTCATTTTCTTTATTCGTTGGAAGTTCAATGGGCTCTTCCAGCACCTTGCTCTTGCTTCTAGTCTTTCTCGTTTGTCCTTCAGCATTTGCCTTTCTGGATATCTTCTTTTTCTTCGGCTCAACAGGCGTTACCTCCTCCTCTATTTCTTCAACTTCTTCCACATCTTTGATGTCTTCAACTTCGTCCAAATCAACTAACTTTCTCTTTCTCGAACTGAGCCTAGAACTAACTCTCCGATTAGGACTATCCGATACGGCAGCTAATCTATTTTCGAATCCACTTTCCATAAGTTTGCTATAGTTAATTACTGAACTTGAAGTTTCTATCAAATCCAATGAATCATCATCGATTACTTCGGATTCATTCTGAGGAGTTAGTGATCCATTTTCCAATTCAGATATCTCATCATTGTTAGCATCGAAGGACGAAGGGACCTGAACATTCGAACTTTCAGGCTGCTTTTTTGATTTTTCAACAATAGGACTAGAGACATTAGCAGAAGCCCTTCTTTTCTTTGGTGCTTTAGAAGGTGAAGATGACAATTTGGCATTCAATAACGCAGTGAAAGAATGAATATCAAAAGCTTTTGGAGTTGCGAGATCATCCATGATTTTGGCCTCTGTATCCTTTGCCGAAACCTTTGACTTCTTCTTGGTACTCTTCTTGGTAACTGATGAAGCCTTTGCTTTATTTTTGGACTTTCTAGTTGGGGTTGTAGCAGCCTCGGCTTCTTGCATGATTTTTTCATTTGCTTCTTTTTCCAATAACTCCTTAACAAGACTCTTTGAGGGCGTTGAAACAATGGCTTGTTCATTTCCAACATCAGGGTTGTCTAATTCCGAATTTCTCGTTCTTCTTCTGGAGGATAAACGCTCAGGAGATTTCAATACTTCCGTGCTGCCGGAGTTTCGGGTAGAACGAGCTCTTCTGCTTCTTGTCGGGGTACGTTTGGACAAATCTGCTTCATCTAACGGAACTTCGTCCTTTGAAACATCAACAATATCTGCTGCTTCGGCAGCGTTGTTCTCTTCTTTGTGACTATCTAAACTGTCACTTTGTTGGTCTTGGCTGTAATCGTTGGAGTCAATTGAGCTTGCCGTGTAGTTCTCATCAAAGTACAACTCACCATTAGTTTGAAGCCATCTTTCCTTTAGTAAAGGTAAGTCATCCCACTTATTCCTAGTAAAGGGTTTCACATCAAAATCTTCAAGATCATGAAATTTCACCAAGAGCTTATCCAACAAGGCGTAATTTTCAATGTTCGATTCAAGAAACGATACCCAAATTGGATGGAACAGCTTAGCGCTGGATAATTCAAATATTGGATCTGCCAACACACTAATGAGATAACTGCAATTTGAAGTTATCAAGAATTTTACGAAATCCAATTGAACTGTAGCAACTTTCAACTTGGCTTCGGTAATCGACTTTGAAAATGATTGAATTGTTTTACTTGGTGCATTTTGAATAAGAAGCAATAAGTATTTGAAAACACTAAAACTCCATTTCTCGACATTCAATGAATCAAAAGCAGTCCTCAAGTCTTCTGTATTCAGTAATGCAACAACACTCTGGATTAACTTCTTAACAAATGGTTCAAACCCTTCAGCTTCTAATTGACAGAACTTCCCATAAATCAGAAGCTCTTGTTGGCCCCTTTCTATTGGCCTATTGTTGAGGAAACTGATTATTATCAGATCCATATCCGTGGAATAAAACTCAGATTGGGTTAGCTGAATAAGGAAGCTTATTAATTTCTTGTTTGATAAAGATGAGGTGATCAAAGTTAACAAGTCCTTCTTCTGAGTAATATCCAACGTAGACATACAGCTACCCAAGATGACCAGATAAATTCCATCTTTACGATCAACGATTAGATGGCTTGCATCAAAAGTATCGTTTATCATTATCACCAATCGGTAGGCTAAATCAAAGCTGTGTGGTTCTTGCTTGAATAACTCCACCAAAAGTGTTGGCAAGTTGTCAATGATATCGAGTGTTAATTCCGAAGTCTTCACCTCCTTTTTTGTTATTCCTTTGATACTCCCCAAGAAAGAATTGAAAAAGTTTACCTTTTGGTCCAAAGTTAACTTCAGCAGATTAAAAACCACAGCAATATTATTAAAGATACGATCAAATTTGGTATAGACCCATCTTGAAGGAAGAGAGTTTATCTCAGCCAAAGTAACCGGATCATTATTCAAACATCTAATTTCATTGAAATTTCTTTCTGTTATGCTCATAGAAGAGGGCTTTAAAAGGTGTGTTAAAATCTTAAGCCCCAAATTTTGTAAATAGTTTGATGAATCATTCTCCTTTTTAAAGAAGAAGCTAAAGATAATTGGTTGAATAATTTTATCCCAGTAAATATGGAGGTATTTGACGTTTACCCTAAAAGAGCAAGGATTCAATAACATATAAATTATTGAAAGAAATAAATTGAACAAACAATCCATTATTTCTGTTTGAGGGGGCTGTTTTGATTCGATACTTGAGAACAAATGAGTGAGCAATCTCACCTTCTGTTTGAATGAAGAATTGAGCATACTCTTAGACCCTTGATCATTTTGACTGGACCCTTTAGCTTCTTGTGCCTTCTTTGGTCTATCCACGAGCTTCTTTAATTCTTCTAAATCATTGTGGCATACACTATAGATCAAGCATTTCCAGCTGTTCAAAGCGTAAAGCTTGGCCTGTAAGTTAGACGTATTAAAACACATTTGGGGAATTTTGAGCCAATCACTGAGGTACATCCATCTTTCCAACGATCCATTATCACCAAGAAATAAGGTTATCGAGAACCAGGTATCCATGCTGGCCTTGTAATTTTCATCCATTATGTTTTCTTCAAGCTTTCCAATAATGTAGTGAATTGCTGGAGCCTTCTTGAACTTCACAGAGTCCTGAGTTTCGTAAATTTCAATTGGCGCTGGAGAGTCCGAGGTAATCAATTTTATTTTCTCTGGTAACTCTGATTCCACAAGCTGGTTAACAGCTGCCCTGACTAGACTGTTATCCAAAAAAACCTTGGAAACCTCCAATAGTGTGTTAATACTCACACCTATGCATTTCGTATAATAGAAGGAACAAGATAAGTTGCAAATACTCAAGATAAGAACTCCAATCCAGTGATGAACATTCTTAGCCATCACTGTTGGAAAATTGATAACAAAGTTCCGTATGCAAAGGAATTTTTCAGTGACGATTGATGAGGAATTGAAACTTTTCATATTGAGTAAACTCATGAGCAAAGACTCCGGTATATCCAGAGATTCAAACAATATTTTCTTCCTTTTCTTATTAAATTTACAGTCCTTAATGATCAATAAATATGGCGCGACTAACGCTTTTGAAATATAAGGTTTTGTTAGAATACTAGCACAATGCTTGTAGATCCATCTTACTTCATCCATAGGTATGAAATTATTCAACTCTGGGTCTAACATGATGTTGTTGAGGAGTTTAAGAGCTTGATTTATAACACGGATTCTGAACGGATCCGTCCGAGGGGGACTCACGTTTTCTTTGTCTTGCTCTAGTTCGTTTTCAAAGATGGATTCTTCGATTTTTAGGATGTCTCTTTTGATGAGGTACGTGAGGTTGATGATGTGGTTAGTAGACGGATCACGTTTAAGACTTTGTGGAAGATGTACGCTTGTGGAAGAAATTGTGAAAAGCTTTACCAAAACTTCGGAAGGATTGGATTTGTAGATATTGTTCAAAGTAGCGTAGACCTCGAACTTTTTGGAGAAATCTTCTTCAACTAGAACTGAGACACAGCCCTCGACCAATTGAGGGAGTTTTACCGAGTTGGGTGCCAATTGGATGATGGTTCCCTGGATCCAGAACATGGGGTTTGCCGGTCCATATGCGGAGGGGGAGTGATTGGGTGTCCAGCGCCTGGTGTCGTTGGGGTCTGTTGGGGGTGGGGACGAGTTCAGGAGGATGAGGTTGTTAGTCTTCAAAATGGATCTTTGTGGGGTGGATGGGCGTAATGGCGAGCTGGGCACTTCCGACACCAAATCGTCTGAAAATGCTACCGACTTCTTTCTTTTGATGGGGGATGAGTTGATGAGTCTGAGATGAACGGGGGAAATATCGGGAATGCCGTGGTCTTGTTTCTTGATGGGTGATGAGTTGAGTTCTTCTTGTTCGTGGTTCTTCTTACGCCTGAGGTTGGGCACCTTGACGCCTAAAATCGTGCATTGGGTGTCTGTGGCCGAGTTTGTGCCGAGGGAGCCTGTTTTGTTGTTCAAGGAAGCGGATTCGGTGGATTCAAAAGAATTCCCGCTGTAATGCAGGTCTTCGCGTGCTTCTGCCGGTTTTTCATGTGTTTCTGACTCCTGTTCCCATCCTCCATTCAACTTCTGGGCCATTTGTACTTTTTGGAGATGGAGGTCAAAAGTGTCTGGGATCTCAGCTGCAGTGGTATTTGCGACGTGAGTGTCGCTGGTGCTGTCCCGCCTGGTTGGCGGTTGGTGTTTTCTATGCTTAGGCCCCATCTAGGCTCATTTGGTGGTGAAGATGTGGTGGAGTTACGATGAGTTGACGCGTCTGGATCTGGCCAACTAATTGGGTGCAGGTTGACGAGAGCACAGGGCTCGTGACACAAATGGGCCAGGGCCTACTCCAATACCCTGGAAAACATCTGTTTGGATAGTCCCAACACCCGTGTAGGCCATCGGTGTACTGGATGAATGTCGATGAGAGTTATGCAGCTCAATTCTCTGTCTTAGATTGCTGTTTGGTGTGGAGCTTCTGCTGGGTGAGGCAAGAAGCGAGATACTGGCTGAAAAATTTACTGAACTTCGATATCTTAACTCGTAGCCTTCATTTTCAGGTGCCACTCCCTACGAAATGTAGCATGTGGTAGGGGAAGCTGGCAAAAATGCTATCCTTTTATGCTTTCTACTACGATACTGGTCCCTGAGCGTAGAGTCCCTTAATCATAATTTTGCAGACGAGAACTATTACCAATATGCTTTGATTAAAATCGAAGGAGCAATTCTACGACGTTCGAAAGATTTTGATTCACGCCTTAATAGAGATCCCGTGTGAATTTTGTGCTTCTCGTCCGCATTTGGCATGCCACTGGCATTAGTTCCGTGATATCTGTACTTCAAAATTAACACTGGGACGTAAAGTGCTCTTAGCCGGAGCCACATTCGAGTTAGGAACGAACTCGACCACTTCCATAATAAGCTGGTTGATTACTCTAAACAGCACATATCAATACATATCAATTTACTCTTGATTATTATACACGTACTATACATGAGTTCTTTTGGCACTGACTGGAGGCTCTTCGGAGTCGGAACGCGGTCTCTTCGACCCTCTGTGCTCTGGTACTGAATTTTCCGTTTCGGGCTTTTCCACACTGTCGTTGACTTCTGGTGTGGTAGTTCTCGAAGGGTCTAGTTTATCTTCAGGAGTACCAGGTTTATCTACCAAGATATCCTTGGCAGTTACATCTATTTCCATATCGTTGACCCCATCTGCTACAACTTCTCCATTGGCTTCACGGGGTTTTTCTTCCGTTGGATCAGTACTTTCTCCTTCAGCTCCACCTGTGGATTCTCTTTCTTCAATCTCTATTCCATCTTGTTCCTTTGCGTCTTTATTGTCTTCACTAGATTCCTCCTTGTTATCCTCCTTTGATTTCTCCTTAGGATCCTCCTTTGGCTCCTCCATTCCTTGCACCAATACTTCGGGAGTAATGATTTTCCCAAGCTCAAGCCAGTTGTCTTGCCTTGTCACCTTGGAATTCTTCCATATGAGAGCGTTTCTCTCTTCGGCTAACTCTTTCTTAACTTCTATACTAGATTCTTGTTCTATTTTTTGGTTCAACTCCTCCAAACTGGCCTGGTAGCTTTGGGTAGAAACTTCCTGCTTCTGCAACTTCTCTATTCCTCTGGTTCCTCTCATTTTCCTGGTCAACTGGGGAGTGACAAAGGTGTTGAAGTACCTCTTTTCTTTGAATGGAAATATCTTTTGAAAGGCATTATTCGTTTCAACCAACTCTTCTTGGCTAAGCAACCTGTCTACAAAGAACGACTTGTTCGTTTTAGAGTCCTTGCCATAAATCAACCAGCTCCACCAGATTTTTTCGGCCAATGCCATATGCTGGATCAAAAATGCAAACTGGTTATCAACAGTCTTCAAGGTCGAAAACATTTCCTTCTTCACCTTCAAAAAGAAGTTCTTGTGGGATTCCGAAAGACTCTCGTCCGTCAAATGCTTGATATTTGCAGGAGCGCCGATTGACACAAGAAAGTCCTCCTTGTTGGAGGGTGTTAATTCAAGATACAAGTTGGCAATGATGAAAATCATCAACAAATATTGCAACCGGACCTTAGAGTTGCTGAATTGCTCGTTAAGGTACTCTCTGTCTTCGTCCCTAGCCTTGTCGAGGTCTTTCTTGTTTGGGTGCTCGAATGAAGATAACCAGTAGGTTTCAGGGAAGTATTGGGCATTGGCGTACTTTTCTTTCAACAACGCCTTTTCTGACTCCTGTTTCTCCTTCTGGACCAAGTATTGATCGGTCTTGTGTTTTTGTTGATAGGCGACCTCCTCGCTGAGAAGGTAGGTGTATACACTTTGAATGCTATCAACTAGAGAGTTCAATTCCGAGTACTGTGCCTTCTTGAGGTAGAAGTAGGGGTCGTTAAATATCTTTTGGATATAGATGATGTCCTCCAAGAACGGAGACTTGACCTTGGGAAATTCTGGGGAGGCTCTATTGGATACATGGAAATACTTATTGAGACCAGTATTGTCCTCGAAAGCAAAGATCCTGGCCAAGAAAGCTCTAACCCGGAACTGGAAGCTGTCATTGAATGAATCCTTTCTTTTCAAGTCCTTGTTGCCTTTGGAGTTTTTGTAGATGTATTTGTCGGTGATTCTATTGCAGATTTCAAGCAACGAGATTCTATCAGCTACCACACCTCTGTCGAATACCTTTTCCGTCAAGAGAGTTTCTCTGGACTCTAAGTAGAGCCAGAACTTCTCGACTTCGTAGGTGGAGATCTCGAAGAGGAGCCTCAGAACTTGGGATACGCTCTCGAAGTAGGAGTGCTTGAGAAACTGGTATTGGTTGATGTAGACGTATACCTGAAAGTCCAACAATATTGAAACGTGATTGTAGAAGTGGGTTTCGGCAGCCTTGTTGGAGTCGTTGCTTCCATCTGCAGCTGATGGTCTATAACTGGCGATGTACTGTGACAATTGTGTGCTGATGGCCCGCTGAAATCCAAACGATATGATCCAGTCTTTGGTACGCTGAGCCACGTCCTTGTTGAAAGACTCTGCCTTAGAGACGGACTCTGGTGCTAGCTCATCAGTTTCAGGGATTTGCACCGTATAGTCAACGCCATGCCTGGTGAGAACATCTTCGATGATATGGTGTTTTTCGTGGAAAAGCTCGAAATCAACCTGGTGGGTGAGGTAATTCTGGCCTTCTTGGGGCAAAGAGTCCACAAAGGACGTCAACGCCTGCGAGAGCTCTTCAATTGGTTGTGCTAGCTTGCTTGCAGAGACCATGGTACTGGAGATGTTGTTGAGCGAGAATGGATAATACTTCTTTAGCGAGCGCCAGTGCGCACACCGCACCAGAGAGAGATAGAGGGATAGGATTTTCACAGGGATTCCTATTCAGTTGGCCCTAGACACAAGTCTATGAGGTTCGCTGTGTATGTTAACTTCGTGACATCTCCAAACCGTCGTTTGCAAGTCCATTTTTCACTACCGTACTATTCTAACTTGTACTGGTCTCACTGGAAGATTACCGAGGCTGGCCTAGCGCACTCGCACCCCTCGCCCTATCTTCCTCGTGGTAGCACGAGGCGCGCGAACTTTTGTCCCTAACTCTGGAGCTACAGTAACGACATTTGGCACCCATGATATATCCTATATACATTGGGAAGTCGACACTCATGAACACCAGTTCTTGTACCCGCGTATCGAACCTAGAAGTCGAATTTCTTGGAGCGCAACTTCTTCTTCTCGCTCTGCTTCTTCTTGTGAAATAACCGTTTCTCCTTTGTTTCTTCACGAATATCCTCCCACTTCTTCTTGTCCTCTTCACTGATCTCGCCAGCAAAGAAGGTTTTGGCCTTGATTTCCTCGACCAACTTCTTCAAGCATTCCTCGGTGTTGACGTCTCTGTTTCTGGTCAAGTCACTTTGGATCAAGATGCCTCCACTTTTGGTCTCGTACCGGATTTTCCGTTCTTTAAGCTGGGCTCGAATAGGCTCGGGGATCCAGTAGCAAAATTGGGGGTTGAGCCACTGGTGCGGCTCCAAGGCCACTGTGGCCTTGGAAGATGTCTTGTTGACCTTCTGTCCCCCGGCTCCAGAAGATCTGCTATAGCTAACGTCAAAGATGTTGGATGGGACTTGCGAAAACGTGAATTTTTGGAGCCAGTCCCGGGCCTTCTCGATCTGCTCGGGAGAATACTCCTTGGTTGACTGGTGTCGTATGATACCAGCACGCTGGCATGCTCTTACTGTGTTCCTGAGCGTGGTGGTAAGTCTAAACATGGCATTGGAGATGAGGTTCTCACTGAATGTAGAGCCCGTTTTGAGAATAGCGAGGGAGTTGTGCACTCCCAGGGAGAGAAGTGAGAGACCAACATGCCTCCCGCGCTGGGATCAGCACAAAACTCGCTGCGCGCGGACGAGCCCAGCTACAGCCCTCGCTAAGTCTCCCTATTCGCACTCAAGGCCACCACGACGCTCGCACTGGCCCCCACACCTGTTCTCTTGCCTATTCTTATATTACACTATAGCATACTTAAGCGTCCTTCAACACCTTCTCGGCGTCGGAAACGTCCACGCTGGTGTTGTCGGGCTCGACAAAGGTGTTGGTCACCTTACCGTCCTCGACCAACAAGGCGTATCTCTTGGATCTGTCGTTTCCAAAGAACTTAGCAGCGTCGAAGAGCAAGTCGAGCTCCTTGGTGAACTCACCCTTTGGATCGGCCAAGAATCTGATCTGGTCGCCAGCCACCTTGTTTTCCAACAATTGTTCTCCCCAAGCCTTAGTGACAAATGCGTCGTTGACTGCAACAACATAGAAACCGGTGTAGCCCTTCTCGTTGAAGGCACGCAAGTTCTTGAGGAAGCCTGGGACATGGGAGGCAGAACATGCTGGCGAAAAGGCGCCTGGAACACCAATCAAAACCGACTTTCCTTGAGCTAACTCTTCCGCAAGATTGACGGAATTTCCTGGGGAGCCTTCGAACAATGGCACCGAAGGGACCTTGGCCCCAATGCTGATGCTACGGACAGCTTGTCTGATGGAGGAGGTTGGGCGGACGAAGTTTCTGCTTAATTGGAACATTGCAGGATGTATTGGTAGGATAGAGTGGAAGGAGGAGGTTTCAGCAACTGATATATAAGCACTGTGTGCAGGACACGTATTAGCAAGGCTAATTTGTGGCCATCACTGATTGATCGCAACCAACGGCTGTGCCGGCCGATGGTTTAGTGTGGCTGAAGGCATTGTCTGGATGCTGGGACAACTGTTGCTACAAACGCTGGCCTTTTGTGGAACACAGGAACTTTGCTTATTTTTCAAGCAGAATATGCCACCCAAAAATAGTCCTGGGAGGTACGTGACAAAACAGGAGTAGAATATGCCAAAATGCCCATATTGACGTCTTGGATGTCAATCCAGTGAGTGGTTAAAACTGGATCTTAATCCTGGAAGCCATGGTCTTGAGGCCAGAAAACTTCAGAATAAGGAGCCAGTTCGGACTATAAGCAATTTCCCATACACCTAGCCCGAGTACCAAGGCCCAAACACGAAGCTCTAGTAGCCTTAGAACCAGCTCTTTGCCAGTAAATCAGCAATATCTATTCTAGACATTGTGTTTATATGCAGGAACAAATATCTATATCTCACCTCCATCCGAATCCGCCAACACCTCACACTAAACTACACACTAGACTTCACATACCACCATGGCAGCCAAAGCCAGCAAGTCAAACCCAGTGCAGCAAGAGCAGATCACCACTGAAGAGGCGTTGAAACTCTACAGAAGTACGCTCAACTTCAACGTCATAAACAGATACGATCCAGCGATCAAGCAACTCCTCTGCCATTCATCGCATTGTGTGATATATAAGTTCAACGACGACTCCCAGGAATGGGTCAAGACCGACTACCAGGGCACACTCGCCTTGTATGCGAGAGATTTCCAAGTTCCACAACAAGGGCATCAACCAAGCTACCAAGACTTGCAGAACCTCTTCTGCTACGGGTTAATATTACTCAACAGAAGCAACCCCAACTGCTTCTCGATCGGGTTGTTGCCCAACAAGATTTCCAAGCACTTTTTCCCCACAGGCATCAACAACTCTGGCTACACCGAAATGGACGTCGAGTTGAACGACAACTTGGTGATCGTGAAAAACTTGGTGGGCGAAATCTACGGCTTGTGGATATTCAACGAGGAAGACAGGTCCAAGATGTTCAAGTCGCTCCAATACTGCTTGACAAGCGATTCTGCCTTTTAGAGGATTTATTATCGAAATTGTATACATACTGCTGGCTCGAGGTCAGCAGCTGTGTGTGTGTGTGCGATCATGTACCCGACCGTCTAATGCTGGAATAGCTATAGTTTTGCACGTGGATCCTGTGCAACACCAGAACCAGACTCTGTGTTCTGTGCAAGCAACTACAGATCTTATTTCATCGGAAAACCCTTGCAGTCGAATCCAGCCCAGACACAGCAGAGACGCTGGATATATCTCTAGAAGCGCAGATAGCCTTCCTGGCCCGACGGCTCCTTGTATATTATTATAGACAGCTACTCTTGACCAAATGTAGGTGCTAGTCACATGCGATCCACGTGACTTTTTCTCACGTGCCGTGAACGCTGAGATTCGAAAGGATAAGCGTAGCACTCTACCATCCATCAATCACCGTGGAATCTACTGAAGGCGGCTGCATTCATCATTGAGACTCGGGAAGTACGTCGACACCTTCCGAATTATTCCGATTCCTGTGTACAAACTTTTCACCACAAATCCCCTACCATAGCGCCTCTTTAATGGATCATGAATAACAACAACGGAAGGACCATGACCTCTCAAAGGCCAGCGGGCCAATTAACCCCTGCTCAGATCCAGCAGTTGAAACAGCAACAGCTTATGAAGCAACAGCAAGCGCAACTCAAACAGCGACCCAACTCCCAAAACTACCAGTTTGCAACTACATCACAAGAGATCTTGAGAAAATACTCGAAATATCCAGCATCGCTCAGTCTCCATATCTTTGAGACACACTATCGATTCAACAACTCGCAGGATTCCAATGTCATACCCAAAAACTCTCCCATGATCAAGAGCTTTTTTCAACATGTCTTGAAAGAACAGATACCCATAGAAATGAGTGAGCTTCTCAAGGATTTCTCCATACGTTCATACGACGGGTGTTTGATCTTGCAGGTTTACGATCACAGAAATATTGTGGCTACCCTGAACCCCACCAGAGCTAGTGCCAGTGGAAGTAGCCCTGCAGTTGACTCCAAGCCCAAAACCGAAGACTCCACTTCCACAAGTTCTCCAGCACCCACCATTAACAAACCTAAAACATACAGAACTTTATTGCGTCCCACCCAACTCTCCATTTACTATGATCTTTTATACCACACTGATTCTGCATTGACAAAATTCACTGATCAGCTATCTCTCCAGATGGAGTCGGAGATCCTTACATTAACAAATAGAAAGTTGGATTTATCTGTGCCGTTGAACCCCTACTTGTGTGCTGACTATCTCAAGCCGGAAGAAGAGTATCCTAAGAAGGTGTGGAATGAAGAGAAACAGGATTATGACTTGGTTCATGAACACCGCGAGGCAGTCGAAAACGAGCCTAGAAAGTTGCGTCAAGACGAACTTGTGTTGCACAAGTCATCGGAATACGAAGAGCTTATGCTTTTGCTTTCAAATAAATACAAGCGCTCGGATGAAGCCAAAGGTAAAAGGTTGGTGGTTGTTGGGTCATCATCATTGGCAGCAGCCACATCCACTGCACCAACAAGTTCTACATCTGCCAAGCCACTTGTTAAGGATGGAGCTACTGGACCCGATGGAAAACTCAAGAAGGGAGATAAACCCGCAACCACTGCCCCACAAGCAACCTCCGTTCAGACTCAAAGCACGTCCAGAAATACAGGCCAGTTTATGAGATTGAGATTGATCGAAGAAATCCGAAAGAAGAGGGAGGCAGACAAAGCGAGACAAGATGCCAAGATCCAGGAGCAAGCCAATGTCATTAACCAGAGTAACACTAGGCCAATTGTCATGCAAAATGATAAGAAGGCAATGGTGAACCAATCCCAGCAAATCCAAGATCCTCAAATCAAGCAACAACACATGCCACCACAAGCCCCCAACCAACCTCCTCTCAAAAAACAGAAACCAGATGGGATGGGAGATCTCGGAAATGTGCCCTCGCATAATATGCCTATGAACAATAATATGGTCGGTGCAAACATCCAAAATGTTCCACAACAAAGAGCAAGTCCAGCACCTAGATCACAAGGGCAAGTCCCCCATCAACCACAGGCACAACAACAGGCCCAGTCATCAGCACAACCACTGTCTTCTTCAGGCTCGGCCAATGAAAAGCAACCATCACTTCAGCAGCAGCAACAACAGCAAATATTCCAAAATTCGTTAACCGCTGAAGAGCAACAGCATTTCCGTCAATTGCAGAGCAGAATGAGTGCTTTCGCACAAATGAGCAGCTCAGGAGTTGCCCCAACTGGCCAGCAATTAACTCCTCAACAGCAGCAGCAAGCTCTTCAGCAAGCTAAATTGATCCAACAACAATTGGTTCAAAAATTCCCAGTATACTTCCAGAGGCTCCGTCAATTCCAATTGATTCAGCAACAAAGACAGCAAAAGCTGCTGCAACTTCAGCAAAACCAAAGGAAGCCTCTGCCTGGTATAGGGAATAATCAAAACCTTGCACAGCTCAATCAGCGTCCTAATGTTGGTGGAAAGACCATTCCTGGTTCGCAACAATTCAGTCCTGACAAGAGAAAGGCCTTCAAAAAGAAGTAGCATTGTAATCTAGATATCACTAATTTGTAACTACTACAATATCATAAGCATTGATTCCAATTAATATAAAGATAAAACAATAGCGCATCGCAAACGCTCCTCGAACTATACCCGTAGTTCAACCAGACCATATAGCTTCCAAATAAACCAATTTATCAAGTAACAAAGATGTAGGAGTATTTCACTTATTCTGATCGTTAAGCTTTCCTCCATATATGCCGAGAGCAGTGATAGTGGCAATAACATAGAACAAACCCTTACCAACTTCTTTGGCAAAAGTTTTCAATGTTGAAGAAACCTTCTTAGCCTTCTTTTCGGGAGGAGGAGAGACCTCGGCATCGTCGACCTCATAATCGTCGTCCTCATCATCCTCCTTAGTTTCATCGAAAGTTCTCTTTCTACCCTTGCATTGCTGATTCCAGCGACCCCAACAATCAGGCTCTGAAGCAAGTGAATCCACTAGATCCTCGCCATTTGCAACCAAGAAAACTGTCTTGCCAACCTGAACCGGAGTTACTTCAATTCCATCTGAAGACTCGGATTCTGAATTATCTGATCCAGCTTCCAACTGCAAGATATCCGAGATTAAACTAGCATCACTTGAAATGGAGCTTACCTCTGAAATTGAATTGTAATCCAATAAAGAGCTCGACTCGGATTCAGATTCGGATTCGGAATCAGAACCTGAACCAGTCAGGTTCTCCGATTCAACATCCAACTCAGAACCGGATTCATTTGACTCACTTCCTACCTCGGATTCTGAAACTCTTGCGTTGATGCCATGTAAAAGCAGATCCAAGTCCGAATCTTCTTCTTCTGAAAATTCACAAATTTCAACTGCTCTCGCCGTGAGCTCATCCTCTTCATTGGATTCATCTTCCTCCAAAGTCTGAGTGCATCTGCATTCAACAACATCGTCTGAAACTTCTTCTTCTGGTTCAACAACATCACCGGAAGCTTCTTCTTCTGGTTCAACAACATCACCGGAAGATTTCTCTTCTGGTTCAACAGCGTCTGAAGAATGCTCGTCTAGAATGAGTTCGACATCATCTTCATTAGCATCATATTCTTTGTCCTCGACGCGAGATTCCGACTCTTTATCAACTTTTGGAGAGAAACGTTCCATAAAGAATTCGAACAGCCTGGTGAGTAGTGAATCCGAGGACTTCGTTGGAGGATCGTAGCGTTGGATAACTCCAGCTTGGCCGGGACAGCAGCCCAAATTGTAGAGGCACTCCAGAGCTTCCTCTTCGACAACGGTATCTTCGCTGGAACTCTCTTGTTTGAGTGAGCCATTCAGGGACTCGGCAGTGATCTTGTCGCCATCAATCTCTTCGTCACTCACCTCGGTCACATCCTTGGTGAAATCCTCCAACAAGGTTTCATCGGAGGCCTCCTTGACCTCCAAAACCTCGATTGGCACAAACTTGATGATGTTGTGAGAAATCACGATCAGGAACTCAAGCCCAAGCGAAGCTGGCTTGAACTCGCTCATGGGAACCGTGGCCTGGTCTGCGTGTCTCAGAGTCACCTCTGCGATCGCCGCCAGGGGCTTGGTGACAATGAACCCAACAGTGTCTCCAGTGACAAGCTTGACCCATGCACCTTCCAAGAGGAAGTTGTTGTTGACCACCGTTCCAAATGTGGAGCCTTCGTCCTTCAAGAAGAAACTGGCGTTCTCGTACTTCAACACCGCATGGGACTTGGATAAGTGGGTATTTCTGAAGTTGAGGTTGGTAATCCGTGCAGCACGGGAGTTGTCTCGCGTGGAGGCCCGGCGGATCAACACTTCTTCTCCCTCGTTAAGGGCGACGATCCGTTCATTGGGAATTGTGCCCAGGACCACAATCATGGTAGTTAGGGGGTAGTGGGACAGGAAAGCGGAAGTACCAAGTGTGGCGTGGTCGCGTGACTTGGAAAGTAAAGGCAGGGGGTTTGGTGCTTCTGGAGTACTTTCTGGTTCTACTTAAGGTGTGCAAGCAGAAAAGGAGTAGTACGTTTAGCTGCCAGGACGCCACCCCTTTGATCCTTTATCAGTGATCTGGTGCGGGCACGGCCGCGCTGGGTTACGTAATGGCGATAGCCACTGGTGGGGGGTATATTGGTGGGTTTGGGGAACTCTGGACACCCAGAAAGCTGTCAGTGGTGTTATCACATATACACCGTCCACCCTTCCCTGTTTCTGTGGCTTTACCAGTCCAAATCTCGAAGGTCCGTAGAATCAATTCTCCCACCACAAATTCCCTTCCACACCGAGGCTCCACGTGACCCCACTCGCCTCATAAACCAGTTGTCACCATCACAATCCACCAACCATGTCTCAGCCTATTGTCTACTACGGGCCTAGGCCCCTCCAGCCGTTGAACGACAAAATGAGGCATGGCTTTGATCAGGACTACAATTCCGCCAACTTCCTCAATTTATTGGCCAACACCTTCTACATCTACTTCGACGATAAGCGCCATAACACCAACGGAAACCCCATCACTCCGGAAATGAAGCAGACCCCCAAGTACTTCCGCAACTACCAGCCCATCACCGACTGGAAAGTCATGAAGGAGCGCCAGAAGACCATCAGCGCTGTGCTCGTGTTGTGTCTCAATCTAGGAGTGGATCCACCCGACATCATGAAGACCTATCCGTGTGCCAAGTACGAAGCGTGGTGCAACCCGACCTCGTTTCCAGACACCAAGAAGGCCATAGACTCCATTGGAAAGAACCTCCAGTCCCAGTACGAAACCTTGTCATTAAGAACCAGATACAAACAGTCGTTGGACCCATGCGTGGAAGATGTCAAACGCTTCTGTAACACCTTGCGCAGAAACGCCAAGGATGAACGTATTTTGTTCCACTACAACGGCCATGGTGTCCCTCAGCCCACTTCCAGTGGTGAGATCTGGGTGTTCAACCGTGGCTACACCCAATACATCCCCATTTCTCTTTACGACTTGCAAACATGGTTGGGGGCCCCAGTGATATTTGTGTATGATTGCAACAGTGCCGGCAATATCGTCCACAACTTCAAAAAGTTCGTTCAGAAGCGGATCGACGACGACAACGAGGGAAACCACGACACCAGTGCCCCATCGCCTACTTCTGCTTATTTGGACTGCATCCAATTGGCTGCCTGTAAAAGTAATGAGCTTTTGCCCATGAGTCCCGATTTGCCAGCTGATTTGTTCACGTGTTGTTTAACCTGTCCCATTGACATCAGTACGAAATGGCTCATCATGCAGAGTCCATTGAAGAAAAACTACTATTCCCTTCTCCCCAAAAATTCAGTAGGAAATGTGATTATCCCAGGTAAATTGACTGATAGAAGAACTCCTTTGGGTGAGTTAAACTGGATTTTCACGGCCATCACTGACACTATTGCCTGGACTTCATTGTCAAGGCCAATCTTCAAAAGACTCTTTAGACAAGATTTAATGGTGGCTGCCTTGTTTAGAAACTTCTTATTGGCAAAAAGAATCATGCCTCATATGAATTGCAACCCCATAAGTGACCCTCCCTTACCTGACTCGGTAAGATTTCATCCTATGTGGGACTCTTGGGACTTAGCAATTGATCAAGTTTTCTCTCAGTTAATCAAAAACAATAATTTAAGTGAAAAGGTTCCTAGCAATCCAACTTTTTCATACCTGCAACCACCTGCATCACAGTCTGTGCAGACACAGCAATCTGTCAAGCCACCCAGTCAACAACTGGTTCAACAACCTCAAGCCCAACGTCCCCAATTGCAAGCTCAATCATCATCTCAGTCTAAAGTTTCAGCTCAATCAAGTGCAGTCAGTACTACTGCAGCTGCTACAGCCGCCACTACCCCTGGAATTAACCAAAACCTTACAAATTATCAGCATTCTACCTTCTTTGAACAACAATTAACTGCATTTGAAATATGGTTGAAGTACGCAGGAGCCTCAACAAAAGATCTTCCAGAACAATTACCAATTGTTCTCCAAGTTTTGCTTTCCCAGGTTCATAGATTAAGGGCATTAATCTTGTTGTCTAAGTTTCTTGACCTTGGTCCATGGGCAGTGTACCTCTCTTTATCCATTGGTATATTTCCATATGTTTTAAAGCTCTTACAAAGTCCAGCACAGGAGTTGAAGCCTGTCTTGATTTTCATCTGGGTTAGAATTATGGCTATTGATTATAAAAGCACACAGCAAGAATTGTGTAAGGACAAAGGGTATAACTACTTCTACCTAATCCTCAATTCGAGCCCAGTGAATCCAATTGGTACCCCAGGTGCTCCAGGTGCTCTAGGAACCCCAGGTGCCAATGGTGCCATCAATAGCAACATTCTCATTAATGATGACCACAAGGCTATGAGTGCATTTATCTTGACACTCTTTATTAAGGACTTTAAGAATGGCCAAAGATTAACTTTCTCGATTGAAATTATCAACAACTGCTTGAAGTTCATCCTGAATAGTGAAAATCCGTTGTTAAGACAATGGTGCAGTTTGTTGCTCTCCCAACTTTGGAATAAATATCCAGATGGTAAATGGATTGTGCACAAAGACGGATATTTAAATAAATTGTTAACGTTGGTTAACGATCCTATTCCAGAAGTGAGAACCTCCATCATTTTAGCAATCACCAACTTTTTGAGCGAAGACACTCCTCCTCAAGCTCAACCACAACAGCAAACTCAAAAGCAACCTTCACAGGTGCCATATGGCACATCTGATATCAGACGAGATGAAATAAAGCAACAAGACTTGAAACTTGCAAATACTATATTGATCTTGTTGGGAGATGGATCACCTATGGTTCGTAAGGAGATCGTCTATTTTATCAATAGATTCATCACAATTTATTTCAAATTCTTCTTAGTTGTTTCATTCAATCAATTGGAAGAAGAAATCGTTTTGATTGACAACTCAAACTATCTAAATGACTTTAGAAAGAGATCTCCTGCTTATGGTTCCATTTTTAGTTCCATCTGGAAGGCATTGTTGATCTTGACAGAGGATCCACACCTTGAGGTCAAACAATTAGCAGAGATATTAGTTGATTCAGTTATGGTGAAATTAAATGAAAGTGAATTGGGTCCACTCGTCAAGGAAATGCAGGAATACTTGTTGAATAAGTCCACAATCAACATCAGTAAGAGTTTCCAACCTAACAAGCCCATTATAAACCATCAATTTGGTAATGGTCAAAGAAGACAAGTTTCAACAAACTCTGTCCAAAACAGAAAGAATAATTCTTTGATGATCAATGGATCTTCAATCGCTACCAGATCTGCATCAACGAACGACCTTAATTCGCATCTCAGGGATGATGATAAGTCGGACACTGAATCAATCTCCTCTAAAATTAAAAACATGTCGTTCACTAAAATTTTTAGCTCGTTGAAGATCAACGAAGATAATGACTTGAAAACCTTCACCAGAATTCTTAATTCGGGGCCAGTTCAGACTAACTATGGAAGTGAGTACAAGCCCAAAACTCCATTTTATAAACCTAGAGATCTCTCTAAGCAACCGTTCTTAAGCAGCGAATCGGGATTTTTCGAGTACAGTTGCGAGTACTTCCAAGAACCTCAGATGTCTAAGAATGAAATTGATGAGCCAGGATCCAAGGAGTATGTTCAGAGGTTGTGGAGACGGAACAGAAACGAGTCAATTATCCAAGAGACTCAACCACAAAAGGAATTGGCTATCAGAGGCGACTGGACCAAGGTTACTACAACCTTGAACAATAAAGTTCAGCCCAAATTGATCAAGTTCACCCAGTTTGAAAGGATATTGGTTGCCAGTGACGAAAAGGACAACGTTACCGTTTGGGATTGGGAAGATAACAAGGTGATCAAGAAATTCTCCAATGGAAATCCGTTTGGGACCAAAATCACGGATATGAAGTTTCTCAACGAAGACGACTCTCCATTGTTGCTTGCAGGCAGTTCCGATGGTGTGATCAAGATTTACAAAAACTTTCACAACCATGAAGAGGTCGAGGGCGATGGGGCAGGCGCCCATTATGGAACCGGTGACACTAGAGACGATGATGAGAGGAAAAGAATCGAGTTGGTTGCCTCATGGAGAGCGTTGACCGATCTACTCCTCACATCCAAGAGTTCTGGTTTGATATCAGAATGGCAGCAGTCTCGAGGCTCGTTGTTGGTCAGTGGAGATGTCAAGATCATCCGGGTATGGGACGCTCCTCGTGAGTTGTGCTTGGTGGACATCCCTGCCAGATCGTCCTCGTCGATCACCTCCTTGACCTCGGACCAGGTTGCAGGAAACATCTTCATTGCCGGGTTTGACGATGGCAGTTTGCGAGTATACGACAGAAGACTCGACTCGCGTGAGTCCATGGTCAAAACCTGGCGCAGCCACAGGGGCCAGGGGCCCCAGGGCAAGCCTACGGGGTCAGGATCCATCAGACAGGTGCACATGCAAAGAGGAGGTTACCGAGAATTGGTCAGTGGCTCGTCGGACGGCTACGTCAATCTCTGGGACATCCGTGCCACGGACCCCGTGTTGTCTTACAACACAGGCGAGAAGTCGATGCGGTGCATGAACGTCCACGAGCACGCTCCCATCATTACCACTGGTTCCAAGACTGTTAATCTCTGGACCACTGCTGGCGACTTGCTCTCGACGTTGAAGAATCCCCACGATAACTACTTGAGCAACCGGACTTCCAACTACTTGTCGACCACCACCTTCCACCCCCACCGGATGATTCTCGCTACCAACTACAACCAGGACGGCCACATCAACATCTACCGGTGTCGCGACACCATTCCGGAGTACTAAGCGCAAAGGGCAGCGATAAGCGAGAGGGCAGTATAAATGTATAGCCTGGTGGTGTGGCCCAATTGGCCTCCTGGCACTTCTAGCCGAGCTCCCCATTGGCCTGCTAGTAGAGGTTTGCGCCACACCACCTTCCCACTGTATTTAGTCCAATGGCACATCCGTCAGTACCCGCACCTCTCGTCGCCTATCGCTTCCATCACCATCCCGACTCGGTCTATGGTCACATGACCGCTCCATGATTCATCGCACAGCAAATTTCCAGCTGACATAACCGAGACTATTGAAGCAAACTATTGCCACATTCTTCTCCTCCACGATGTCTGTCTCTCCCATGACCAGATTGCGGGCAGACAACGACCCCCAGCCACCTCCATCCGCTGCTGCCGCCGCTGCCGCCCACTCCCGCCCCTCCGATATCACCATTGGCCAGCGCATGATAAGCGCCTGTCTGGGGTCCCTCATCACCTCGTTGGTGGTCACACCCTTCGATGTGATCAGAATACGAATACAGCAGCAGGAAATCATGCCTGCCAGCGCACCTTGCTGCTCGACCCACTTTCCCGACGCCATCAAGCCGCCAGCCAAGCTCGCAGCAACTTCACCAGAACTCTTCTGGCTCCATAAGAACTACTGCTCCACAGACCCCAACTGCACGCGTATCACCTCGACGTTTCAAGGCTTCACCACAATCGCGCGGAACGAGGGTGTTGCCACCCTCTGGAGAGGTCTCTCGTTGACCCTCCTCATGGCTATACCCTCCAATATCGTGTATTTCACGGGTTACGAATACATCCGAGACCACTCGCCCATCAGCCAGAACCCGCTCAACCCGTTGTTCTGTGGCTCGTTCGCCAGAATCATGGCGGCCACCTTGGTGTCGCCCATTGAGCTCGTCAAAACCAGACTCCAGTCCATTCCCTCCGACCACAACGGTTCCCCCAAAATATTGGCCAACTTGCTCAAAGACAGCTTGAATGTGGTCAAGGCTCGCGGCATTGGAACCATGTTCACTGGTCTCCAGATCACCTTGTGGAGAGACGTGCCCTTTTCCGGTATCTACTGGTTGTCGTACGAGTTCTTCAAGGAGAGGATCAGTCGGAGTATGAGTTCTGAAAACTCCGCCAACGAGGACGACTGGAAGGTCTTGACCAGCAGTTTCCTTTCCGGGTCAATATCAGGTTTGATTGCAGCATTTGCCACCAACGCCTTCGATGTGGGCAAGACTAGACTCCAGATCACCAGCCAGGAGCAGAGCGACAAAGGCAAACCATTCAAAAAGCCTTCCATGTTCAAGTTTTTGCTCGACATACGCAGGAAGGAAGGAATTCGGGCGTTGTACGCTGGGTTCATCCCCAGAGCGATCAAGATTGCGCCATCGTGTGCTATCATGATATCGTCGTACGAAGTTGGAAAGAAACTTTTCAAGAACGGAAATATGAAGGAAAATGTTAATATTAACTAGGCATCGGAGAGTGTCCCTCTACACATAGGACACACGCTTGTATATAAAGTCATGGCATGTTATAATAGATAGATGAGATAGATCTCTACATAGATAGGATAAATGGACTCGATTGAGTAAAACAAAGTAATTGGCCCAATATGCCAACCGTAATTAAAGCATTTTGTAATCACCAATTCTCTTGGGGCACCTCCTGGGGTCTTATGAACTGTAGGCCCTGACCATGGCTACAGGGTGTGATCAACTTTCCATACTTATTTTTCTTGCACAATTTGCACGCTGGGATGTCGGCAGAATGGATTTTTGCATCCAGCAGTCTCTCCTTCTCCATTTCGTTCTCCTTCTGGTTCCTCTCATCATCTGGCCAAGCAACTGGAGTATTCAATTCTGATTTTCGCTGCATTTGCACCCATTTAAGTGAGGCATCAATATCTGCGTCCCAGTCAATGGTAGACAATAGCTGCCTGTATTCAGCAACAGAAGACAGCAAAAACTTGAGATTCTGCTGTAAAGATATTGTGTATTCAAGAACAGTTTCTCTCATTTCGGTAGCAATGGCTCGAATGCAATGGGAATTGAGAACTTCGAGGTTCATGGTGTTTTCCTCGAGTTTCTCACTCAACAAGGTACTGTGGGAAGAATTCTTGCCAAAACGAAGCTCACTATCCTTGACCTGCTTTGTTAGCTTGGTTCGTGTGTATAAAAGGTCCTTGTGCTTCTTCTCTCTCTCATTCACGGAGTGAAGACTCAATTTGATGTTTTCTAGCTTGTCCACAACCGACTGTTTGAACATCGTCTGGTCCAAGTATAGTCCGCTAAGTTCCCTGACCATTAGCTGACATCCTGGTTTTCTCACAGTTGTGCCCCAAGAAGCCAAATCGTCACTTAGTTCACGCTGCAATCCTATTAGTCTCGTTTCAAGTTTTATGATCTTTCCGATTTTATTATTCAAGTGTTGTGCCAGCACGCTTTGCACAACAGCTTCTGGCTCCTTGCCATGATTTGGTGCACTCCCGGATAATCCTGAAAGCGGGCTAGGAGTGAAACTGATACTTGAGAGCTTTTCCATCACTCGCTGTAGCGCAGTAGAGGGTCTGGTTTTAAAGTCATAGTCGTGGGAAGGCAGTCTTTAGTTAGTATACCCTAGTACGATGTTCAGATGGGGATAGGCTGTGTATGTATCATAGAGGCTGCCTGAGCATCTCCAATAGTGTTTGTACTTACGACATATTGTATATGATTAATTTTGCACCCACGCTATTTGTGAACACTTTTCACAAAATTTTAGCAAAAGTGCAAAAATAATTGTAAGTTCAAAGTAACAATTATCGCTACTCTGTCCCAGATTCCACAAGTAATATACCAAAACTTTTTAAGCATTACTATAAATTGATATATCTGCTAAACAGTTGAACCTGTTATTCCACAACAACACCATTCTTACTATCCTTAAAACACGACAGAACTCAAGTCGTTAACCAAGTCCTGAAACAACACTTATATCATAGGGTGGATGGTTGCTGCGCTTTTATGCTCGACTACAATTCGGCGTACTAAGCTTTTATTGCTTTGTTACGTGATAAATACCAATCATGAACTTTTCGCCCGTACTCTAAAATCGTATTTTCCCTTCAGAACCGGTAGCTCACTTCTTTGAAACCTCCTCGTCGATGTTCAATCCGGTTGCATCAGCAATAGATTTCTTCAAAGACTGGGCTTTATCTTCAAAGCTCTTTTTTCCGGCTTGGGCTGTGCTCTCGATGCTTTGCACCAAGTCGCCAGCCTTAATTACGGCATACTCTTGTTGTTCGGCGATGTGGGGAAGCTTCTGTTGCTCCAACTTCCACAAGAAGCTGGTGGTGTTGGCAAAGGTTTGTGGTAAGAAATATTTGAAAGAAGCAAGCCCCAATGCCACTGGGAAGACGGCCTTAGCCAAGATACCTCTTTGACGTGCAGCAATATTTCCTGACAATGCAGCCACGACGATGTAGATGGAGTTGGGTAATAAATCCTCGTGCTTGTCGTGAAGCGCACTCACAGTGGTGGTCACTTGTCTCTCGGTGTTGTTGTATTTGGAGTATCCCTGGTCCACATAGTTTTGGGCTTGGACCAACACTCCATGTGCAGTTTCCCTGGCGCTCTTGAAGGCCTGTTCAAGATTCTTGTCTGAACGTACTGAAGCCCCGCTAACGATTCTGCTGGAGCCCAAGGCCTCTATTTCTGATGCAGGTGCTGGTATCACTGTTCCTGGCACAGGAACGACGTCTGTTTCATCTTCGTAAAATCTTCTCTTTGATTCATTATGTAACTTTGGCTGGCCTGCAAAAACGGCAGCACCCAATGCCAAAGGAACACCCACGGATATGGCACGTTTGGCAAACATTGTAAAGGTGTACTTGATAGGGTTGTATCCATTTTCATTCGCCAATGTGCACCAGGCCTCGCTGAGTCAGCATTTACGTAATCGATGATACTGTACATCCAAATTACCACAGAATTTTCACTGTTAGGCTGCAACAAGTACCATTAATGATCAGATTCTACAGCCAACAGGCCCGTGCCTCGGCACAGAGGCGATCTATACTCAAACTATGCGTGAATTCAGGACTACCAGGCACTTTTTCAGACTTCCAGAGGTCCTTCCACCACTCCATGCATCGCATGGACAAGATGGACCTCCAGGATTTTGAGTTCATAAAGGAAGATAGGGTGGCAAATGGCCCTGACATCGGGTCTCCTTTGCCTTTTGATAGAAGGAGACACAGTGAGTCCTTTGGACAATTGGTGAGGGCCAATAGAATGGTTAGAGATGAAGAAGCGATAGATCAGCACTCCCATCACATCAAGAAATCAGTTCCTCCCACCAGAGATGGTGCCCAAAATGCCGGCTACATAGAAGCCATGTCCACATTCAGAAATGAAGACGGTTCGTTTATCAAAGGAAGAAACGCAGAAGAAGCTAGATTGCACGACTGGACCTTAGAAGGTAGAGTTGAAAAGGGTGTGGCACGTTTACCTTACGAGATTGCTAAAGTGATCGGAAACAATATATTAAGCACTGCCCTTCCAGACAAGTTGAGAGAGAGAGCAGCCACCATTTATCAGAGTCTTCTGAAGGAGCAAATACAGAAGGCCCCAGATACTGCCCTTGATTGCGATGCTCACATAGCTGCATTATTTTTACAAAACTATTCGCATGCCCACCAAGTGCTTTTGGAGCTCCAAAAGAGGGTTGGTGTTGACAAGTTCAACCCCCAACGTATATTGGATGTGGGTTACGGCCCCGCGACGGGAATAGTGGCGTTGAACGAAATAATGGGCGATGAGTGGGTCCCTGAAGAAAAAGAAGCCTATGTGGTTGGTAGAAAAAACCACCAAATGAAAAAGAGAGCTAAGATCATTTTGTCTCGTCAACTTAACGAGAACTTTTCAGAAGTGGAGGTTCCTGACGAAGATGTATCTGAAGAAGTGCATGCACAGGAGTCTAAAGTTGAAAAGAATGAGGTAGTGGAGGAAGAAGAAGAGGGAGAGGATCCCAATGCCACGGATGATTACGTTGGACCAATTAAAACCAATAATATTCAGATAAGAACAAGATTGAGAGATAGTTTACCCGTGACCAAGAAATATGATTTGATCATGGTAAATCAAGCATTGTTGACCCGGGAATTTAACTTCCCCAAAGATATCGACACCAACATTCATCTCTTGTTGAGATTGTTGAGTCCAGAGGGACACTTGGTATTGATAGAAAGAGGTAATGCTCTCGGTTTCGAGACGATTGCTAGAGCCAGACAGATTATGATCAGACCAGAAGCTTACGAAAATGAGGTTGGAAAAATCCCTAGACCTTACATTAAGGGATCATCGATCAAGCCACAGAAGTTGAAGAAGGAAGATCAAATGATCTCGGATGAAGATCTTGAATACGAAAAACAGCTTCTTGAACAATACGAGCTGGAGGAATTGCAAGAGGGCCTTGAACTTGAGAATGAGTTGAACGAAAAGTTTGGTGAACCAACTGAGCAGGAATTGAAATTCGAAGTTGAAGATAATGAAGACTTCGAAGTCATCTCGCTCGAGGATGCCCAAAACTCAGGCTTAAGTTCTGAAAGTGTGAATTACCATATCAGTGTCATCGCACCTTGTCCACACCACAGAAAGTGTCCATTGCAATTGGGCGATCCAAAGTATTATAAGATTCCTTCACACAAACATCGGTTGAACTTCTGCTCCTTCAACAAGGTTGTAGAGAGACCTAAGTTCACCATGGAGTTGAAGAAGGGAAGAAGATTGGCAACTGCCTGGGACAAGACTGCAGAAGATGGGTTCGGGTTAGACGGTCTTTCTAAGGGTACTTTGAAGAAACTCGAGGGAAGTGGTAGACCCGGAGGAAGAAACACTGAAAGTGGATCCTTCTCTTACCTTATTGTCCAAAGAAGCAAGAATGATGTAACATCGATCAAAAAAATAGACAAGGACAGAGATTACAACAACTACGACTTGAGAAACGAGACAGATATCAATACATGGCCCAGAATCCTCGATACCCCATCCAAGGTCAAGAACAATGTCAAGTTGAACGTGTGTGCCCCCTCGGGAAATGTCGAAAACTGGCAGGTTCCAAAGAGTTTGGGTAAACAGGTTTATCACGATGCTAGAAAGGTCGACCGAGGAGATTTGTGGCCGTTGGGCAAGAAGAGTGTGCAAGTCAAGAATGCTCTCTCCGACAAGGTCAGGGAGAAGTTGGAGGTGTTGTCCAAGACCCAGAAGAAAACGTTCTTGAAGGAGCAGAGAAAGAAGAAGTGGAAGAAGATCACCAGCACCACCGAGGAGGCATTTGAGGACGAGCTCTATACCGTTTCCGATGCCATTGCTGCCGAAATGGAGCAGTCTAAGAAGTACCGGTCCCAAGGAAAAAGGGCCAATTTTGACATCGATCCCACCACCTTGGATGGCAATTAATAGTACAAATTCGGTGCCAATGTCTGTAAGAAAAGTATGCGATCTGTCTGGGACCACGGAGTCATTTTGCATTACGGATTTGTCTGACTCAAAAGGAAAGTTTTTACGTCAATGTGGCGCAAATGTGTATATAGGGCAGCATTGGGAGTAACGTTCCCTCTAGTGTATATAGGCCACAGGGGAGGGCATAACTCCTCTATGTATATAGTGCAAATACAAAGGGAAATTTACCCAATCTGGTAGGAGCACTGACGAGCGCTAGTGGCGGTGACAGGTCGTGTGCACGCTGAGGGCCGGACCCATCAGGGGGAAGGCAATGGTAATGGCAGAAAGGTGGTTTAACTGGTGGAACAGCCTGGTGGAACAGCCTGCTAGAGTTTCTGACGTGGTCACAACATTACTACCATACTCTGGAAGCATGGCAGCTGGCACTGCAAGCTACAGCCGTCTACGTCTCACTAATCCGAGTATATATTATAACCAGGAATATATAAATGACCCAAAAGGAATTCTATAATACATTAAGCCGGCCAGTTTCCGCCCAGAAACTGCCGAGTTAACAGCCCGTGGCAGGACCTATATGGAAGCGAACAATCATGCTATCATTAATCAGGAAAGGAATTACTTTCTTCTGGTGGCACAACCTTCGGTCAACTTGGCCTTACCACCAGTAGGGGTGCACAAGACGGTGGAGCAGCCGTCACAGGTGACGGCGGTTTGGGCATGGGAGAACACGGTGGTGATGTTCAAACAGCCTTGACATTTGACGTCCATGAAGTAGGATCTTGGGGACTGGACCAAAGTCTTTAATTTGTGCTGTTGGGCTTCGGAAGCTGGGGATGGGTGCAATAAGTCTTGAACTAAAACCATGATGTGCTGAGTTGATGGAGAAGAGTGGTAGGGAAAGAAAGAGAAAATTTTCATGGCTGGGAGGAGAATTTTTCGCGGGTGCCGCCGCACGGATGGGGTTATCACGTGACACGGCTCCCCACCACGGCACGTGAGCCATCTTATCGCGAGCCACCGCTAGATGAGCAGTGGTGGTTTCTTTGCAGACGGCGTGTTCTCGCCTTGTGTTGATCCTGTCACCCTGCATCACCTTCCTCCAAGCTCCACCGCTCTCCCTACTCCAGTCACAAGCATTCCCCTGCCATTTATGTCTCTGATGAGTGTATCTCCCACCACCACTCCCACCTGGTCACGTGCCGTACGATACGCGCTGTGCCCTGCACCTCCCCAGATCTTTGATTTTGTGCACGGTTATGGCTGCCACTTCTTCCATCACAACATTCCTATCCTCCACTGGACAACCGTCCGATCCCCATGGAAAAAGTCGTCCTGGCCAGCAGCCCCAACGAGTCCTCCACGAACGGTCTCAAAATGCGTCTTTCCCACCCCTCACCCTCATCGCTCCCAGCTAACCCGCAAATTGTAAAAGAAGGATACAAACCACCACAACCTCCCACATCGTCCCCAGTCAGCTCCAAGACCAGTGAAGAGCCACTGGATGTCTCGATCGAGTGCTTGTACGCCGAGGTGCGGCTGGCAGTGTCGCCATTCGCCAGCGAGCAGCCTTCGGAGCCGAACCAACTGGGAAGAGCAGGCAAGTACTTCATATGGGTGAGCGTGTTTTTTCCAGCCATGGTGGCAGTGATGGTTCCCGAGGCGGCATGGAACAGCTTGGGCGGCATGGATCTTGCCGACTTGTTTTCCAACCTCCTCCTCATCCTCCTAATTGGCTGGTCCATTAAGTTTTCGGTAGAGTGGCCCTGGAAATGGCTTCGGCACATTCGGCTGGTGAAGCAAAAACTCACCCTGGTGATAAACTCGCCCAGTGGCTCGGAAATCGCCTCCAAAGTGGTCCTCCTACGCAAGGTCGTCTACTACGAGTGCTTAGCTCTTGTGGCATGCTTGTTGGTGCCGCTCTCAACCTCAATCCTCATGGGCTGGTCCAGAAAACATATCACTGTGGATGACAAGCGCAAGAAATTGGTGTTTAACAATATCAACATCATCCTCTTTCAAATCTGGCTGGTATTCAGATGGCTTGTCACCTTGGCCGATTGGCAGAATACTGCCAGCTACTCCAAGCACGCTGCAGAATTCCCGGAAAATAGCTCTTCATCCGATAATAGCTCTACGGTTAAATATTTGGTGAACAAGTTTTATACGGCGTTGCTTCCCATCGACTTGCTGACTCTCCAGCAACAGCAACGCTTAGCAGAGAAACTTGCCTCGCTTGAGCTGAAATCCGAGGAACAGAGGCAAGCCATGGATACGATATTGGGCTCTCAAGAAGAAGAATACTCCACTATCGTGAATTATCTTTCCAAGCTTGAAAAAACTATTCTCAGTTTAGTCCAAAACACAAAGAATAGCCCTAAAGTAGACTCGGGAGTTTTTGTGAAGCCTTTTCCTTTGAATTTAAAGTCAGAGGCTAATAACGGAAAACACTCAATGGACCAGAAGATACAGGCATTGGGCATAATTACAGAAGTGGATTATTCGTCCACACCCAGCCCCAGAAGTAGTGCTATAGCTAGTCCTACATTCAGTGCTTTCCAGCCATCAAGTCTACAATCCCCTTTTCCCGAAAGTGGAAAGCGTTATTCCAGTTTTGAGCATAGGAATGTTGCTCCCCAAAACTCACCCGCTTCGAAGTATTCCCTTCATGGGGTATCTAGCACTTTATCGATGCTGAATCTTTTAGCAAGGGAACTGGACTATAGCGATTCCCACGATGAGGAAATCGATTTATCTCAATTGCCGTCAGCAATTGATTCGCAGGTCAATTCAGGTGTTTTGATTGTGAAGGAGCTTCGTGACTTTGCCGCCACTTTGAGAGAAAGGATAACATTTATCCAAATAGTTCGTCATCCATGGATGGTAGCTAAGCTAGTTCTCGACGAGTTACAATACCAGCTACTCAGATCGCAGCAGCACAATGTGGCTGCACTCCAACAACTGGCAAATCTCTATAAGTTGGTGGTATGGAATCTTATCAACCACTACCTTTTCCGCAATATCCACTCCATAAGTCTTTTTGTCATACATGCCCACACTGCGGTCGTGACTGGTGTATTAAGGATAATGGGGTTCATGATATTAATGAGTGTCCAGGTTCCAATCAATGCCACTAGGCTCTGGATAAATATCCACCTATTTATCCCCAGAATTCTCTTCAGATTCTGCGTGGTCTACCCAGCCCAAGTGGTTAAGTCCAAGCTTAGCCCCGCCGAAGTGGTGCCTGTCCGCATCAAAGCAACTCCTGTGCACTCAAGGAGCAGCAGTGTGGTGAAGACCCCCCATCTCCTATCCCAGGGGCAGCATAAGGGTATGAAAAAGTTCCGGCTTTCACCATCTTCAGAATACCCAGCAGTGGGCAACGACTATTTCGATACCAGCACCAGTCTCAAGTCCCAGGGCAAACTTCTACACAAGTGGACACACCACCTCGACATGGACCCCGAGGCACACCGTCCCTCGAGGCCCATACGGCACCGTATCGTGGCACCAGCCGATCGCCACCAACCATCGGGATTTTCTGGTTATTCCAAATGCGTATCTTAATATACTGCAGCTTTTTTTTCGTGTATACTCACTCCGGGGATGTTCGCATGATAGCACCATCTCGATCGATAACTAACCCATATGTATCCCCACTAATCTAATCTGTTCTTTCTTTAAGCATACAGGCCATCCCAGGGCAGACTCTCAGCGATTCCACCACCCAGACTCGGCCACTATTTGTTACCTCATCTCATCGCTCGCATCATTACTAAGCCAAAATAGCGAACAAGAGAAGAGCCAAGAAGGTCCGTGCTCCGTACAAGAGGTACGTGTACGGATCGCAACTAAACCAGAACAGCAGCGACGAGGAAGAGGAGGCCTACGATGAAGACTCCGAGAACGCCAAGCCCTTGGATGTATACGGCAATTCCGAGTACTTTAAGAGCAGAGTGAATGTCACTTCGGTGTATGTTCTCAGTGGAGAACAACTGTACGGGGGCAAAGTATGGCCCAGATCGCAGTTCGAGAAGATCGACGTGTTGAGCTGCTGTATCAACAAGGGTAATCCCGACTACATGGCCAAAGAGGAGGAGATCATCAGAATACGCAACGAAGAGAAGCATATGATGAAGTTGCCGTTGGAGATCATCGTGCACATCTTGGACATCCTTTACCTCCAAGGCAAGCTCAAGCCCAAGTTCTTGCGGTTGTCCAAGCTCTTCTACACCGTGGTGCTTCCTTACATCTACAGCAGACCCACCCTCAAGGCCACCAACTTCTTTGCGTTCGTGGACACCATGTCCAACAACAAGACCATTGGCAACCACGTCCAGGAGTTGGACTTGTCGTACATTATCCAATCAGGAAAAAATGCCTTTGTGGCCAAGTTGTTGAAGCGCTCCAAAAAGAACCTCGAGCTCTTCGTGGCCCCCCAGACCAGTTTTGGCTTGGGCCCCTTGCTAGCACTCAAGAATTGCAAGAACTTGAAGGTGTTGGACTTGCGGTTGGTTTCCGAAACCTTGAATTTGCAGGAATTGTTCAACTCAATCAGCACCCTAAAGCATCTTACCCATCTTTCATTTCCCCGATCCTCCATTGACATCAAGGAGATCGACGCTATTAGCTGGCCTCCCAATCTTTCGTATTTGCGGATTTCTGGAGGGATTTCCGACGAGTTCTTGACGAACACTCAGTTTCCCCAGAGCATCACCCAGCTAGAGTTTGCTCATTGTCCAGCCATCAAGGAGGCTGGATTCCATGATATGTTGATAAAGCACGGAAGGAACCTCAAGACACTCAAGGTGCAGTACCCAATGCCTGGGATCAAAAACAACTCGCTTGACTATGTCTTCAGTTTCTGTCCCAACTTATTGGTGCTTGAAATTGCCGTGGATTATTGTTCCAGCTCGTTTTTTGACGAGGAGAACCTTCCACCGCTTTCATACCCTCGGCCACTCAGAACCTTGTACATAGATAGCAGTGGTATGTTGGGGACGTCCACCAAGCTAGACCCCATCGATCTAGCGGTGGCTTTAAGTGAGGAACGGTTGCCCATGCTCAAAAACATACAATGTACTGCCAAGTTGGGGTGGGACCCAAAGTCTGAGTACGTGTCGTTCATTGTGGACGAATTGGACCAGAGAGGAGGAGGCATATACATTGGGTACTAGACCATAGACCAATCTTCAACGCGATGGCAGATGCTAGCATCTGTTTGATCATGACTAATTAGTAACTGTTTAACTTAAGCATTGTTCAATTATAGAGTAATAATAGTACACTTATTGTAACCGAATTAACTGTACCCAGGTATTCTGTTCTTTATAAAGTAACCAATAGCATTACCTAACTGAATTTACTGGACCAATTGTTTGATAAATCCAATAAGCCCGCTATAAAGAAGTAATTCAATAGTACCCTTTTAACGCGAATTATCAAGTACCAATTGCTTCAGAGCTCCAGGATTAGTTAGTAGTACACTATTAGCCCTCTTATCTCTAGCCAATTAATTACTGATTGGTAACCAAAATCTGATCCTCTAGACTAATCGAAAAAAAATCATTTCTAACAAAGAATTTGGTGCCAGTTATGATTGCATCACCGGACTCTTTGGTTTTCTCTAGATTTTGTATTAGTATACTGATGAGTCTAAATTAACATTGTAAAGGGTTATAACGGATGTAGGTATTGATTTGATTATTAGCCTAAATAATCGCCTCGAGTGCACATAAATTGCTTCAAAATAGTCTCATCAGAAGTAAGACGTAGCCCTCACCTACCATAGATATATATATATTGTTTGTAGAAAAGCTGAACACCACCGTCCTAGGAATTAATCCAACGACTACTACCACCCGGTTTCTGGCCCTGTTGGCCGTTGCCAGGCCGAGCCCCTAACGAGGCACACTGGCGCCCCAAACCACCCCCAATGGCCGCGTCCGCGCTACCGCACAGTGTATCTACGATCTGATCTCAAACTTCTACCACTACAGCTACTTCATGAGTATATCGATAGTTCTACCCCGGGAATCGTCGTCCTCAGAACACTCACCCACCGGGAAGGCTCTCGTTGCCCAATTGAAGTCGTCTTCTCAGCGACCCATTGTCTTTTTCGATGAAACCATCCATGGATACATTCTCTACCAAGACCAGCTCGAACCCACAACAAAGAGATCCACAGCATACCTCGATGTTTCCATAGTTCCCGCCGACGTGGCTGAGGCACTGGAGCTCGACAGCTTTTCCAAGGACGAATCGACCCACGAACCGTCTGAGGACCACGACTCGCCTGCAGGGTTTCATTCCTCCAACTTTAGCATCCTCGACTTGACTCTCAACGAGTCAGATATCGTCTACCAGGGCCAAACCGACGGCAACTACTACATCGTCTGGCGGTTTGAAATCCCGGTCACCTACCCCAGAAAGAAATCACCCAACCCTCGAATCATGTTGACCTGCTACCTCCATGCGGACGAGGATTCTCAACAAATAGAAGCCATACCGAGTGAGCCCACCCACACCGAGGTCATTCTCCCAGATTACCAGCCGGGAAAACCTAAGAATTTGTTCGCCGAGCTCAACAACCAAATTGCATCCAATGGAATCGATTCGAAGCAATTTGAGCTCTCAAGCTCGCTTATCGAATCAGACGACGCCAAGAGCAACAATAACAGTGCTCTGATCGAATATGCCATCAAGAATCCCATCACCCCGATTCCAAAGGTCGCCAACTCCAAAGACACCTTGAAGGCACATCTAAGCATTCCCGTATCCGTGTCGATTGTGATCAAGTTAAAGTCTACTAAGCCAGCTGGAAGAAATAACATTTTGTTGGCTACATTGAACATAGAGTCTTCAGACGACCTTATTAAGATTCTGACAGAGGCTGGTCTCGATTTTCAATATCATTTCAAAATATTGAGCCTCAGCATGGACTTCAAGTTCGGTGACATCAAAGAGTTCAAAACCCAGGACTACGAGTATCCGGTACAGTTCCGGCTTGGTGACGCCATCAACTTAACTTACAAGCTATTAAACAACGAATTTTTGGATAAGGAACTCAAGAACCTAGATAACAATAGCAACAACTTCCAGCACTCAAGACCGATAAATATCAAACTTAATTTGCAAGTCCAAAGCTACAAAAAGGCAACAAAACAATTTGAGGGCCTTAGTAATGTCATTACCACCAACTGGTCTCCATACTTGGATTTTAGCATCATTGCTCCTCCCATAAACAACTCATTGAAGACTTCAAACAATTATTCACAAATGCAATCACAGACAGCATTGCCACAGCAGCCTCCGTTTATAAGAGGAGGCACATCAACCCGGAAGTCGGCCATGATGAACAGTCTATATAAGTCAAAGAGTCCGAATAGTTTGAACGCCAAGCCTGCAAACTCAACAGGGTCATTGGCCAATGGGATGGTGTTCAACTCGATGAATCCTAAAAAAATGAACACTTCGATTGTGGGGCAGTCTTCTTCCTCAGTGACTGTCAATCTTACCACTACTAGCAATTCTACTTTATCGGGATTAAAGCTCACATTCAAAGGAAAATTGGATATTAAGCTAGGAGAGATTATAAACTGGAAGGTCCAGGCCATCAATAACTCCACGAATAGGCTCAATTTATCCTTAATTGTACAGAATCCTATCAACTTCAATCCCATTTACAGTACAAACTCGGCATCGAACAACGTGTCGTCCTCGAATTTGTTAAATTCAGATGGCCAATCAGGAGAGATACAGAGCGATGACATTATCATCTACAACAAACTCCAGCTCTACTCATCTTACAATGCTCTCAAGCTCGCCACCAACGGCATTATTATACTCAACAACGATATAAGGATAGGGCCCTTGGATTCAGGTACAGTTTTTGAAACTGACATCAAGTTGATCGGTATCTCCAAGGGTATCTTCAACTTGGACGGAATCAAGATTTTTGATATCAACAGCGGAGATGGTCTCGATTTCGGAAAGTTGGTGGAAGTGTTTGTGGTGTAAGGCAGCATAACTGTCTTGTTAGGGTTTGGGTAGCAGTCCAATTAAGGGTTGGACATTCAGCGTAGATAGAGGACAGATACAAAACAACGGCTATTATGCTGGAGTAGAATAAACATCTAAGCGATATCGAAAGTATAAATCTGTGAAATGTGCAAGAAGCAACTTATACAATTTTTCGTGGGATTCTCTGGTAATAGCTTCCACCTGAACAGCTTGAAGTGGTGATAAGGCATGATGTTGCACGGCACAAAGTGGAGTTTCCTAAAGCTATTACAAAAGAGAGTGGTTTCCCTAACAAAATGCTCTAGGTAGGTAGGTAGCCCTGTACTTGTAATATTATCAGTAGAACTAGCATCCTTCTTCGATATAACACCTTCAATTAAACTTGAGTAAAATTTACCCTATTTTTAGGTCATTTTGTATAGTTGGGTAGATTTGTCTACTTATCAGTACATCCTAAAAATGAGGCCAAATTAAATTTTGGTTTCAGAAAAGAGAATTGAACTCAGACAATAGGTCACAATGAAGTTTCGAAGCCAGAAGATTCCATGAATTCTAAGTGGCCTTCCCAAAATTTAAAATTCAAGATAAGGAATATCGCATTGTCATTATAATGAATTGGACGTTGTCATACTGAATCATGGAGTCACATCCTTGCATTCCTGGGCAAATATTTGGTACAAGTCTGGCTTCTCAATCTCATCAGCATGCTGGTCTAAAAAGAGCAAGGACGAAAATGGCCACTAAAATCCCTAACTTAGTAACTACTCTAAAGAGTAAGTGGCTATCTATCTTTCCATACTACTGTTCATATTTCATCTTCAAGGTAGAAGTATTGCGAACATACCATTAAGGTAATTATCGTCTAGAATACTCCAACAGCCCAGCCACTGAAGAATATTGCGAACATGTCATGAAGTGAAATCCAATCTTGAATTACTCCTACGGCTCTACCACTGAAATTATTAACAGGATGAGAAGACAAAAGCACCGTGACTAATTCAAGTAGCGCCTATCCACTATCGATACGTCAAGTACCAGTGGAAACTATGACGTATTCGGTTGCTAAAACCTCCACTGTAAGCGCCACTACCAACTCGCATACTTGCGGCTGCCTCCACGTCACCGAGACGTGGCACAGTGTCGCTTATCGCGCCAGCAATATCCGTTCCCGTGCCTGAGTCACCACCACCATATTGGCCAATAGCGTTCGCGGTTGGCGTTGTTTCACGCGCTACCATAGAAATAGCCATGCGACCAGAATGGAAATAGCTAAACCTTTGCCTAAGCGCCAGCTAGTGCCACGGCACTTCCTTCGGCAATGTGTACCACCTCATGTCATTACGCCCCCTCGCCTCCCTATCTAGCCCCACCAGCAGTGGCCTCTATTGCACCCACGGTTGCAACCCACCCTAAGTGGCAATTTAACCGCGCCTGAGTCATGGTGAAAAATTACACAAACCGACGCCCCGGTTATCAGTCATCTGACGATAACCCCACTATATAAACCGTGTCATCTCGTTCATCATCTCAACATCACTATCCACAATGGCAAACCCAGTTATCTTACACTTAAGAGCCGAAACCAAGCCCGCAGAGGCCAGAGCAGCCTTGACTCCTACCACCACCAAGCAATTGCTTGATGCTGGCTTCCAGGTCTACGTCGAGGAAAGCTCGCAATCTATCTTTGACTCTGCCGAATACGAAAAGGTCGGCGCCACCATCGTCCCTGAAGGCTCGTGGCCAGATGCTCCCAAGGACAGAATCATCTTTGGCTTGAAGGAATTGCCTGAAAACGAGACCTTCCCATTGGTTCACGAACACATCCAGTTTGCTCATTGCTACAAGGACCAAGGCGGATGGCAGGATGTCTTGAAGAGATTCCCAGCCGGTAACGGTACCTTGTACGACTTGGAATTCTTGGAAAACGACCAGGGCAGAAGAGTTGCTGCCTTTGGCTTCTATGCCGGTTTTGCTGGTGCTGCCATCGGTGTGGCCGACTGGGCTTTCAAGCAAACCCACCCGGACTCTGAGAACTTGCCTGGTGTCACTCCTTACCCTAACGAGGAGGCTTTGATTGCCGATATCAAGAAGGACTTGGAGGTTGCTGTGCAAAAGAACGGTGGTAAGTACCCAACTGGTTTGGTTATTGGTGCCTTGGGCAGATGCGGTTCCGGTGCCGTCGACTTCTTCAAGAAGGTGGGTATTCCAGACGAGAACATCCAGAAGTGGGACATGCAAGAAACCGCCAAGGGTGGTCCTTTCCAAGAAATCGTCGACAGCGACATTTTCATCAATTGTATCTACTTGTCTCAACCAATCCCTCCATTCATCAACTACGAGACTTTGAATAGCGAATCGAGAAAGTTGAGAACTATCGTGGACGTTTCTGCTGACACCACCAACCCACACAACCCTATCCCAGTGTATGACATTGCCACTGTTTTCAGTGACCCAACTGTCCCAGTCAAGACCACTGCTGGTCCAAAGTTGTCTGTGTGCTCGATTGACCACTTGCCTTCCTTGTTGCCTAGAGAGGCCTCCGAGTTCTTCTCTCGTGACTTGATTCCATCCTTGTTGGACTTGCCAAACAGAGACTCTGCTCCAACCTGGGTCAGAGCCAAGCAATTGTTCGACAAGCACGTCGCTAGATTAAACTGATTTCATTTCACACTGTATATTAACTAATGAACGTAAGATAAGAGAGCTTCGTAAAATTATTAATTTCGATTGAAATTTGTTAAATTTCAAAAATTGTTAATGAACTTAAGATGCACACAAAGATGGCAAATTCATCAAATGCTTACTGATACAAAGCTGTATCTTGCGCAATTGTTGCAATTCGTTGTTTTATGTCAACCTGCTCTCCAATGTATTTACACTTGTTACTGTAAGACAATTCGACCTACCTTTTGTTTCTGTAGACTTTATTACTCTATATGCTAGCCTACTCCAAGGTAACCTGGACCTTGTTCTTGTTCTTGTTCTTCTTACCTTTCTTTTTAGGCATCATGATCTTCTTGATTTCTTCGCCATCAGTCTCGTATTCCGACTCACTAAATCCTGCTTCCTCGCCATTCATTTCTTCAAGCGAGTTGAATCTTCTCTTCATGGTTGAGGACTTTTCGACAGTTTCAGCGCAGGTGACAACACAGTTCAATCTTTCACCAGTATCGTAAACAGCAACTTGATCCTTAACACCCTCAGAAAGATCCCAGATGACAATTCTGCTATCTGAACCAACAGAAACAAGGTATGGAGTACCGTTGGTTTCGATCGGATGGTTGTAGTAGCTCAAGTCCTTGATACGGTTGGTATGCCCTCTTAATTGGAATTCTGGCTCCACGACCTCTGCCTTGGCCTCCCAGACCTTTTCGTCTTCTAAAGTGCTCTTCAAAATCTGTTCTTCATAATCGTAAAATTGGATAAGACCATTGCCAAGGCCGGTAACGACGTATTCCTTGTTGTTGACCTTCAATACCTTTAAGCTCATTAAGGTAGAAGGAAACTTCATCTTGAACACGATCTTGGCAGTGGAGGTCTTGTAGACTAAGATTTGGTTCAACAATCCGACAATGAAGTAGTTACCATCGAGGGACCATCTCACAAATTCTCCTTTCTCTCCCAAGTGGTCTCTTCCCTTAATCTTCAAGACTGCCGCCTTCTTCACGGTCATCAAGTTCCATAAACGGATAGTCTGATCCTCAGACACCGAGATTGCGACTCTTCCTGATGGGTGGATCGCTATATCATTGACTTGCCCCTGGTGACCCTTCAAAGTACCGAACATTTCCCAGTCCTTGGTTCTCCATATTATAATTTTACCATCTTCGGATCCCGACAAGAGCCACTTACCAGACTTGTCAGTAGAATCTTGGTCGATAACTCCCTCGTTGGAGAACTTCAATGCTGTGATAGTACCCTGGTGGCCCAATAAGTCACCCAACTCCTTTCTTTTCTGTAAATCATAAATCTTGATATGTTCGTCATTGGAGCCAGTCACCAAGTAACGCTTGGCTATGTCAATAGATTTGATGGAAAGAGCGTGTGCTTGGAAGTGGAAGATTCTCTGGAACACAGCTTCGCTTGCTCCACCTAGAATCACAGATAAACACATAAGATTGTGTTCGTAGGAACCAACCATGATTCTGAACTGTACCTTCTTGGTAGCAGCTGGCTTCTTTGAAAGGGCAGACTTTTTTGGTGCCTCATTCTTCACCTCTTTCTGGACAGGTTCCTGAACCTTGACCTTTTTCTGGTCCGATTTGCTCATCTTGTTAATGGAAACAGTATTGCCATGTTAAATTTTTGGCGATGAGCATCAACGTAACTATCTCGATTATGTAAGCGCTGACCAATCCTCACTGTTGTGGGTTGGGGTACGCCAGGACATGTTGGCAGCACACAAGTAGAGTCCACCCGCCAGTGTCCAATTTGCATATTTTTCTACAGCCAAAGGCCCAGACATCGCCTAAGACTTCTGTTTTTGCATTTCATTCGTCAAGTGCTTCAACCGTCGCGTGATCTACTTGCAACTTACCCTTTGTACCACCACCCCGATCCAAGAGTAACACAGTTGAGTGTCCTGGCATAATGGTGCACAACCAGAAGACCCCTTCACAGCACAACTCCACGTTGTTCATATCGCCGATGGTCAACAACCGACGCCAAGACCTATTTATCACTCCACCCAACCCTGCATCGACCTTGTTTGACACCCCGGGATCAAACCACTCTCTGTTCTTCAATTTAGAAAGGGTAAACGGAGAAGCCAATGCATCCACAGAGCCTCCGCAGCAGCACAGTCGATTATCAACGGTACTGGAGCCCTTGACCCAGGCAGAGAAACTTCGTCTCTGGAGACACGATGCGTTAATGCAGCATCATTACAAAACTGCTGAGTTTATTGGGGATAAAGTGTTGGCGTTGACTGACGATCCCAACGATGCCTTCTGGCTTGCACAGGTGTACATCAATAACGGAAGCTACCTTCGTGCTAAGCTGTTACTCACCAGCAAACCGGAATTCGAGAAATCGGTCAGCTGTAGGTATTTGGCTAGTTTGTGCCTAGTGAAGTTGGAATTATGGGAAGACGCTCTTGATCTAGTTGGCGAGTCCAATCCATTCCGCAAGGATGACAATTACCAGGTCAGAAATGCCGATGGAGGTATCAAGTTAGAGGCATCAATGTGCTACTTGAGAGGGTTGATTTACGCAAATCAGAATAATTTCGAAAAAGCTAAAGAATGCTATAAGGAAGCTGTATTAGTAGATGTCAAGTGTTTTGAAGCTTTTAACGAATTGATATCTAACAACTTAATGACACCCAGTGAGGAATGGGAGTTTATTACTACACTTAACTATAGAGATGCCGACGATAATGACGAGTTGATCAAGTTGCTATACACATCGAAATTAAGCAAATACCTCAATATTGCTAAGTTTAACGAAGCTGAAACTATTTTGAAAGAGGAGTACGAATTGGGCGAGAATTGTGATATTTTGTTGAGCAAAGCTGACTACTATTATATCCAATGCAGTTTTGATGAATGCCTTGTTGTTTGTGAGAAAATTTTGAGCATGGATCAATTTAATTTTGATGTCATTCCCAATTACTTGAGTTGTTTATACGAATTGGGAGGAAAGAATAAGCTTTTCTTGAAGGCACATCAATTAGCCGAGAATCATGCAAACAATCCAATGACTTGGCTAGCGATAGGAATATACTACTTGTCCATCAACAAAATAATTGAGGCTAGAAAGTTCTTCAGCAAAGCTACCTTGCTTAATCCAAACTTTGGGCATGCATGGATTGGATTTGCTCACACATTCGCAGCAGAAGGGGAGCATGAACAAGCGATTAGTGCTTATGCATTTGCAGCCAGATTGTTCCCTGGGACTCACTTGCCTAATCTTTTCTTGGGTATGCAACATTTGCAAATGAGCAATTTGAATCTAGCTGAAGAGTATTTGCTTGCATCTTACCAAATATGCTCCTCTGATCCATTGTTACTCAATGAATTAGGTGTTATTAATTTTCACAAGAATAATCTCATGAAGGCTGAATTGTTTTTGCAGGAGGCATTGGGCGCAGCTAAGTATTTGAACTCGGACTCCAAGACCTGGATTTCTATTCACACCAACTTGGGCCATGTGTATCGCAGGGGAAGCCAACCATACAAGGCATTAGACTGTTTCAACCAGGTCCTCAAAATCAGCAACCGTAACGATTGCAATATTCTCTCTGCCATGGGGCTTATCTATCTCAAGTTGGGTAACTATTTCCGGGCAATTGATATACTACACGATGCATTGGCGATCTCACCATCGGACCCAGTTGCTTCGGACTTGCTTAAAAGAACTCTTGAAGCCAATACTAGCAGCGACCTGTTTGCTAATCATTCCGATCGCATCTTCCAGCTCAACTTGCCCACGCTCCAACACAAGAAACCGTCTGCGAAGAAGAGCAAGTTTTTGACGCCTTTGACCAACAAGACGAAGGCCCACCTGTCGGAACACGAGCACAGTGTGGATGATGTGCATGCGGCTGCCAATGCGTTGCTTAAGGGCGAAGAGTCCAGCGATGACGACGACGAAGTGATGGATATCGAGAGTGACTAGTGGCGGGGCCGTTATGAATCATCACATTACACACCTACATGATTAGATCTTCATTACCCCCTTGATTAGATCTGGCTTCGATATACCCTAACTTAGATCTATCATTATCACCTGATTAGTGAGCTCTTCATTGCACCCACATGACTGATTAGTTATGAGATTTCCATCAAACTCGATCTTCTTCCTTATCCTATCATCGTTACTTATGGTGACTACTGCCCCAGATCATCACCGTTCTCGGCAGCCCCGATTCGCGCAGGCTCGTCTAGTGCCGGTTAGGATACGCGGTGGTGCAGACGTAAATCCGCCAGGATCGTTACAATATGCCTAATGCGGAAACACCTCAACCAACTACTCCACCGTCCAACGCCCATCAACATCCGCCCCAAGCCTCCCCGTTGGCCAACCAAGCCGCTTTTGACAGGCGCCCGCGAAGCCCCCTATTCGCGTTCACTTACATGCTTCCATGCGGTGTCCTACCACGGTTTCTCCACCATTCCTGCGCAATGACACCGTCCCGCACCGTTCCCAAACGGCCCCTGCCACCACCACCACCACCTCCACCCCCCCGTAACACAATACACATGTGGCAGCTTCTGCCACTGCTCCCACCTGCCCCGTAGCTGCCAGGCCTCTGCCCAGTGACGCCTCCCACCCTCCAGGCGCCCGTCTCTGGCCCCACCACTAATCGCGCAGGCCCCGTCGTGCCGCCCCCAATCGGACTAGCCACCCCTGACTAACAATCGCTGTTGTTAACTGCGTATATAGTCCAAGGGAAACGCCAGGAATTGTAGTGATTTTTCTCCTCATACCAAGGATCGGAATCTTGTTCCACACCAGGCGTCCCAACACCAGTGGCCTTCCCGGAAGTACCCTTGCCCTACTCGTCGCGTGTCCTGCCCTCCCGCCACAAACGCCGCTCTCCTCGTCCCGTCCCCACCTCCTCGTGTCCTATGATTCATGAACACTCACACCCCATTGTCTAGACCGTCCCGAGAGTCCAGGATCTTGTGCATCAACTTCAACCAGGACCAGGGATGCTTTGCCATCGGCCACGAAAACGGCTTCCTTGTCTACAACACCAACCCCATCGACTTGCGGGTCAAGCGGACCTTCAACGCCCCCCCACAGGCCCCACAGGCACCGTCGTACGGCTCAGGTATTGGCCACATCACCATGCTCCACAGAACCAACTACTTGGCCTTGGTTGGCGGTGGCAAAACCCCCAAGTTCGCCAACAACAAATTGATCATCTGGGATGATCTCAAGCGGAAGAACAGCTTGAGTCTCGAGTTCACCAGCCCCGTGCTCAATGTGTTGCTCTCGCGCATCCGCATCATCGTGGTGCTCAAGAACCAGGTGTTGGTGTACGGGTTTTCTGCCCCTCCAAAGAAGTTCGCCACCTACGAAACTATCGACAACGATCTTGGCTTGGCCGACTTGTCTGTCAACTCTACGTCCCCCTCCTCCCTCAATCTCAGTGGCAGCTCCTCCCCTTCCTTGCTGTCGGTCACTTCTGCATCATCTAAGGACACAAACAAATACCAAACATTAGCATTTCCTGGCAGGCAGGTGGGCCAGATCCAATTGGTGGACGTTTCGCCCCAGGGCCAAGAGAAGAACCTCGTGAGTATCATCAAAGCACACAAGTCCAAAATCAGGTGCTTGGCTTTGAACCGTTCAGGAACCTTGATTGCATCGGCTTCCGAAACCGGCACCATCATAAGAGTCCACTCAACTCACAACACTGGTTTGTTGTACGAATTTAGAAGAGGTTTGGATCGTGCAATCATCACTTCCATGAAATTCTCCCACAACGACTCAAAATTAGCGGTTTTATCCGATAAAAACACCCTTCACATCTTCAATTTGTCCGACCCCACCTACGTGTCGTCTTCGTCCTCCTCTCCCGCATCATCCATAAGTGGTCTTGGTCGGTCAAATACTTATCCAATGAACAGAAGACATTTATTGAAAAGCATGCCAATTCCTATTCCAGTTCCTAATTATTTCAATTCTACCTGGTCATTCTGTTCGATCAATACCAATCAATACCACACTGATTTCAATACTTCCGGCTCATTATTACATACCCCAACTGGTGGCACCGATGTTGGAGTACTTGGATGGTCGGGAAATGATAGCATAATCATAATATGGAAAAACAAAAGAATCTGGGAGAGATATGTCCTCGTCGAAAATAAGACTAGCGAGGAAAAGAGTGAATGGGAGTTGGTGAGATACAGCTGGAAGACTCTAGACAGCTTGTCTGAGTGACTGACAATAGCAGTGAGCACATTGTCCGTTCCTACATTGATTTGAAATCCAATCTCAGACAGAATTGTAGTTATATTTTATTGTACAGGAAAAGGTATATACAAGTTAATACATGCATTAAATTTACTGAAGATCCAGACCAGCTACCGGTTGTTCGATCGAACGGCAGAACTCCAAATTTGCATGGGACGGTTTTAGTCGACTATTTCACATAATATTGGTTCATAAAATTTCTTTTCATCTTGATGGTGCTGCATGGTGTCCCATTTCTTACCGTGGAAATTGCGTACAAACCTTTCTGAGCTAGCACTGTTTTCAAATCGTATCAACTGAATATGTGTTTGCTTGACAGGATTATTCACAATAGTGGTTATGGGGGATTTGCGAACTAAGTCATAGTCCCACAAGAGCCTGGGTATGGTATGCTTCGACAACCCAAACGGAAGGTTTCGTACTAGCACTGAATTTGCTCTTGTGGAAGCGTCGGTCAATTGAGTCAACAATTCGTAGTTGGGGTTCACATCCTTACTTTTGGGATCGACTTCCAATTTGAGTAGCTGCGATAGTATTTCCGATTTCAAGGGGGCATACTTGAGGATACTTTCGGTGGAAATATGCTGGGATGGGGTCTGGAATTCATGGAAGGGGTTTTGGATGGTATGCTTGTTCAAGGCGTTTGATTGTTTCATAGATTGGAGCAAGTTAAGTCCGTCTGGGCCCAAGAAGGGCGACATTATGTACTTCAACTTGTTTCTGGACAATTCCTCAAACTTGAAGTCCATCGCGAGGCCGTTGACGGCCTTGTGCTGGGTCTCCATGTAGTAGATACACGCTTGGAGGTGGTTGGGGAAGATGAGGTAGTAGGCGTTCTCGAATGTCAACGTCAACGGGTCTCTCTTCTTGACCACCTGGAACTTGAGCCCTTCGCGGAGCTCCTGGGGGAGCAAGAAGCGTCTTTCTCTGTTGATGGGAAACAAGTTGAGGAAGTCATTTCTGGTCAAGAACGAGCAGTTGCACTTGAGCTGGAGGATGTTTGATTTGGGGGCGTTTGCCGGGACGAGGTCCAAGGCAGCTTCCGTTGGGATCTGGTTCCACTCGTTTTCCATGAGCCCATCGAGGGCCGATTTGATGTGAGTGTTCAGGTCACCATAGAGGTGCTTGGTGACGATGGGCACCTTGGAGGCCACCTCTGTGGACGTGGACGCATAGAGGAGGTTGGCGAGCCGCTGGGAGGCTTCTTTGGTGAGTCTCGACATGCCACGGTGACAACGGCCTGGTGGTGCAACTGTGGATCCTGTGCGGTTCCGCTGGCGATCCTGTCTGTTCTGCCTAATGTTTTTGTGCCACCGTCTCCAAAATTTCGGCGCCCACCACGACTCAAGGAATCTGTCTCCAACGCCGTTGGTAATCCATCTCACCACTCCTCGGACACTTGCCAGCTACCACTCGTCTACGAACCCGCAGTGTCTCACTCGTGACTCCTCGACACATTTGCAGTTTGGGACCAATTCTGACTGCCCACTCGCTGCCACTTTCGCCCCTCAACCTCCAGCACTAGGCTATCAACAAGCCAACGGTCGGTGGCGTTCACACCTCCACACCTCCACGCCAGCACAGCCCACTCGAGCACGCTCGATTGACCCACGCCATTCCACTGGCGCCAACGCGTACCACCAATATAACCACCCCAGTATTAGACTGATCCAGCATCCCCCAGTGTTTGTCTGACACCATGCCTTCCGAAACCATATGGTCCAACAACGGAGGCTCGCCTATCCAGAGCAACTCAGGGTCCTCTGCCCAGTACAGAAGCGTCTTGGACCAGGTCGACCCCGAAGTGGCCAAGCTCCTCGGAAACAACCCCTCGCAGCTTACGTCGGAAAGACGGTTCTCGTTCAACGACGGCAGCGACATCGACGGCAACTTGTTCGGGTTGAAACGTGGCTCGTTGTCTGCGATTACAGCCCCTGTGGGTGGCGCTTCCAGCGTCAACTACAACGTCAACCAGAACTCCTCCAACAATAACCGGTTGAACTTTGGTACCGCTTCTATCAGCGGCGGGATTGCCAGCAGGCACCCACCTCAGGACAGCTTCTTGCAGAAGTTCTCGTCGGTCGCTGACGCCACCCGCGAAATCGAGTTGTCCAACGGCCTCAGCAACATCTCCTTGGACAACCCCGGCTCTAGAAGAACCAGCTTCAACAACGATGGCATCAAGCCATTGGACTTCAACCTGTTGGGTTCTCCCCGTGGGTCCTTGAATGAAAACTTGAACATGCCCGCTCCAAGAACTTCAAGGCACCAGTCCATCAGCGAGAAAATCGACCACTACAACAACACCTCTCCAATCCAAGCCAGCGCGGCCTTGTCAATCGCGTCCGACTCCCTCCAGTCGGATCATAAGGGCTCTCGCATCAGCCACCAAACCAACGCGCCCCAGAACTTCTGGAACCCTGCAACTGCTGCATCGTTCACTCCTGCGTTTTCTTATGGATATTTGGGCGACAACTCGTTTCCTGGTGGCGTCCCAGTCCCTCCACCACCACCACCCCAGCAAGCTCAGCAGCCATTTAATCACTACAACCGTGGTCCCAAGAGCAACAACATCCCTCCAATCAGCCCTCCTGCCTTCATTATCCCATCCCCACCTCCTCAGTTCATTGATCCTAGCATCTACGGAATGATGGGATATGGAGTTTCTGGAATTGATGAAGAGAAGCAACTGGATGAGGCTATTGAGAAAAATGAAGACGTTCAGCTTGACGAGGAAGGGAGACCAAAAGAAGGGTCGAGAAATGTACACACTCCTGGAATTGGTATGATGAATCGTCAAGCCCCTCCTGCCTCATTCATGTTCCACCCATTCAGTCCTTATCCGATGTATCAGCAAGGACCACCAATGGGAATGCCTCATTCTCCAGTTCAGCAACCTTTGGATGGCAACGTCAAACACTTCGACGCCCCAGTTGCAGGAAACCCACCTCCGCCACCACCTCCACCACCTGCGCCAACTACTGGTACTGGTGGAAAGAGAAAAGGTGGATCTAGAAATAATCATAATGAAAATGGCGGTAAGGGCGGTAATCATATTTACAGATCTCCATTGTTGGAAGAGGTTCGTTCTAATTCGAAGGGTAAAGAATATTACTTAAAAGACATTTATGGCCACGCTATCGAATTTACTAAAGATCAACATGGGTCCAGATTTATTCAACAAAAATTACCTGATGCCAGTGAAGAAGAGAAGGAAGTTATTTTTAACGAAATTAGAGATATCTCCTATGAATTGATGACTGACGTATTTGGTAATTATGTTATTCAAAAATATTTTGAACATGGTAGTAATACTCAGAGAAATGTGCTTTTGGAGAACATGTTAGGACATATCTATGAATTATCATTACAGATGTATGGTTGCCGTGTGATTCAAAGAGCTATCGAAGAGATCACTTTGGACGGCCAAATCAAAATCATTGAAGAACTTAGAGATCATATCTTGATTTGTGCCAAGGACCAAAATGGTAATCATGTGATTCAAAAATCTATCGAAAGAATTCCCTTTGATAGAATCAAGTTTGTATTGGAAAGTTTGAATAATCAAATATACCATCTCTCGACTCATCCTTATGGTTGCAGAGTTATTCAGAGATTGTTGGATTATTCTAATATTGAGGACCAGGAGAAGATTTTGAAGGAACTCAACAGATTTATTTTTTATTTGATCCAGGACCAATATGGTAACTACGTCATGCAGCACATCTTAGAAAGAGGCAAAATGAGAGATCGGGAAGAAATTCTTAAGGTTGTTTTGGGTTCCGTTGTAACCTTCTCGAAACACAAATTTGCTTCTAACGTGATTGAAAAATGTATCAAGTTTGGTACTATAGACCAAAGGAGAAGAATTTTGCATGAAGTAATGCTTGGAAATGAAGATTTCAATGTGGAGTTGGTGAGCGATGACTCACCATTGGCCTTGATGATGAAGGATCAGTATGCAAACTATGTGATCCAGAAATTAGTCGAAGGTTTTGACGCCAAGAGTGATGAAAAGAGAAGATTGGTGGTCAAATTGAGGCAATACTTGAAACAAATTTCTTCCAAGAATACTTACGGCAAGCATCTTGCTTCTGTTGAAAAGATGATTATTGTTGCCGAGACTGCTTTAATCGAAGCCGAGAATAATTAGACTTCAATCCCTCTTCCTCAAACCCCAATCAAGCTCGTTATTTATTATTTTTGTTGCCCTTAATGTTTAATTTATGTAAATACTTGTCTTTCCTTTACGGTGTCTACTTCTATTGTCTATAGTTAACGAGTTATATAGTTTTTTATCAAATTCAATGTACATATAAGTGAATAACAAGTCCTTAAGTGGCGAATTTAATCCCACGGAACCGAGTACTTCGGCAATAGGTCCTAAAATAGTAGTTGTATTGGCTCATTAACGATAAGAGTAGTTATGGTTATGTGCCGCGTGCTCAATCAATCCCCGTTCCGCGTCTGCTACCAAGGTGCATTTCCGATTACGCAATATTCGAATGAGATTCTTTCATATTATTATTGTCTTATCAATCTCAGGCCTATTACTAAGTGTCCCTAACATAAAGCCGAAATGTATCGTCTGATTGACCGTTCGAATTAAATATATACAAGATAAACTAATGGGACACTATTCAATTAGGCAGCATATGTTCTGGTCCTGTCTGAATCGTAAAATCTACACCCCATTGATCAAACAAGAACAACTTCTGTAAATGCGTTAAGGAGGCTCGAATTAAACTTGGGCCACAACCCAGAGTTCATGCCAAAAGTAGTGGATCGTTGTTCGTGGAGTGTCTTGTACAATTGTCTGATATCGCTAGTTCTGATGCCCATTTTCTTGACATTGGAGTCAAAAATGATGTACTCGTACAACGAGGTCCATTGTAAGATTTTGAGCTCGCTTTGGCTAGAATTCAACAGCTTAACTTCCAGCAATGTAGTCTTCAAGACTTGTCTTTTGTCGGCAGCAAGGATCAAGCTCGATAATTCGGAATTTGCCTTCGCTCTCTCGGAAATGGAAAATGCAGCAGGAGCCTTGACGGCAAAAAGTTCGCCTTCATCATCGGAGGAGTTCAATGAACTCAAGCTCGACTTGATGCTCCCCGGAGATGGACCACCGGTTGTGTGTAATTCTTTCCTTATTTGATCGAGACTAAGAAGTGATGCAGTGCTGATGTGCGATGAGAACGATTTCTTGTCGCTGTTTGTGGAGGCGGACTTGCTCATGGCGACATTATTGTTCAAGTGACTCAAGTCCGCGCCTATGGAACCGCCAGGATGCTTAATGGAGAAGAGCTTCTTTCTCTTGGATGTGTCTTCTTCGATGAGTTCCAGCAATGCCAAGATGGTGGCGTCCGCAAGTACCAAAGACAATGTTGCTGAGACGGTCGGCGCAGGCAAGCCGTGGATGGAGTCCTCGTTGAGATGGGCAGGCAAGGCGGCGTAGAGGAGTGAGTTGACCTGCGGGTGGTTGGAGAGCTTCGAGTCGTTGTTGCAGGTGAGCAACACCACTGGTACCTCGGGGGAGATGTGTGGCAACAATTGCAAGAGCTCAGGGGTATTTCCGCTGGCAGTCAAGAGCACCAAGCAGTCCTTGGACTCGTCAATGAGCCCCAAGTCGCCGTGCAAGGCATCTGCGGGATGGAGAGCCGAGGAAAAGATCGACAACGAGTTCATGGTGGCCACGAGCTTGCTGGCTATCTTGTAGGACTTGCCGATGCCGCACACCACCACCTTTCCCCTATTGACCTGGGAGGTGTTGTACAAGATCTGGAGCGACTGGATGAGGTTGAGCTGGGAGTACACGTCGGAGCGGTACTGTTCTGCGAGGGTGGCGAGGGCCAGGCTCTGGCTGGAGAGGGTGGAAGTTACTGATGCCAAAGCCTTGTGGGTGGAGGAGCCTTCGCTCACGAACGGGAGTCCCTGCATAATCCCAGAGTGGAGGTGGGGGAGTTTGATGTCTAACTTGGGGCAGCTATACTTGCACCTATGTTAGTAGTAGGAAGACTACCGTGGATTTTGTGCAGCTGGGCGGTTATAAATGATGCGATTAGTAATTTTTCTTTTGCTGCACCACAGTTGTTATCATGGTGGCTGCTGCCAGAGGAGTCACACGTGCCATCACCGAGCGCGGGCTTGCGTTTGCGAACCCTGTCAGGGTTGCGGAACAATCGAACCGGTGCGTAGGCGACCGCCGATCTAGATGAGATTAGCGCTGTCGGATTGTGATTAGCGGCTGGCTGGACCCTGGGGACTTGGCAGAATCTTGGTAGGGAGTAGCAGTATGCCACTAGGGGCCCGAGTCACTCATAAGCCCCGCAAGCTTACTGATCATGGCCTCGTCGTGCTCGCCCAACGCCTGGCGAGACTCCACGGTATTGTCGCGGAGTTTTTTTATTTGCCGCACCCGTTGGGACCAGATGCTCTCGCTACCGTTGGCGTGCCACACGCAGGCAAACTGATTGGCGACAATCGCCAAGTTGCGGATGAACACCGCGAGGTTCTCCTGGGAAATGAGCTTGAAGTGCGCAGTGGCAAACACCCCAGGCACCCCCAGCCGTCGGTAGGTCTGCACCTTGTAGAACCGTTGGTGGCCTGAAGCTTCCCCTACTGTGTGGTGCGAAATGCGGATGTTCAAAAAATTGAACTGCGACCGCACGAGATTGAAGTTGTAGGGGAGCTCCGACTCGTCGAAGTAGATGTTGACGTAATTGTTGCCAATATGAGCCTTCTTGCGCTGCTCCTGGGCCCCGCGTGGCATCATGGTGATCACATGGAACACGATCTGGGTGGTCTTGTCGCGCCAGTAGCGAGTATACTCGCCGTCGTAGTCACATTCGGTGTCCAACCCCCCCACATAAATTCTGCGGTTGGCGTGCTTGAGCCGTGCTAACAGCCCTATGGAGGCCAAGAACTCCTCGTAGCTGGTGGACCCGATCTGGTTTTGTAGAACCTCGCCCTCCGTGCTCTGGCCTCGTCCAATGTACACAATGCCTATCTTGTGGAAATCAACGGTGGGAATCCGGTCCAACACGTTGAGTGCTCGGAGCACCACGGAGTCCTCGATGATGGGAATAGGCTTGACGTTGTTGCTCGGATCGATGTTGTCAAAAAGCTGGAGAAGATAGTAGTTGGGGTGGATCTTGCCCTCGATCGCCTTTTCCTGGTGATGGAGCTTGAAATCAAGCATCACCGACCCCGTGGGCCTCCGGATGCTGAGTTTGGAGCTGCCAGTGGAATTGTCGATTTCAATGCCAATGATGGTATTCCCTACGATCCACCGGTTCAAGCTTGTCTCCTCCTTGCCCTTGCTGGATACGCTGTGGTTGTGGGTGATGATATTGAGTGGTAAATCACTGTGGGTAAATCGGATAAGGAAATCCAAGAAACCTACCGTCTGGTCATCGAGGCCCTCACCTCCATCACTGCACAGTACCAAGTTTTTAACAAGGAACGGAGCAATCGACTTTCTGTCATTCATATTGATCTTGAGAAACCAGCTCGATATAACATTGAATGACGCCATCAACACATACTGAGCGAGAATCGGAGTGAGTTCGGTGGATTGAGTCGAGGGCGTGGACTCAACCTGCGCATCCTCACCGTGCTTTTGGATATGTGAGCTATTGGATGACACAGGCTTTCTTTTCTTCAAGTCTTTGGCATACTGAATGTATTTGAACGCTATGCCAAATACCCTTTTGTATTCATCAATAGTGAAGTTGGATGTCAACTTGGGAATATGAATCAACGAAGTCAAAAACTCTAGCGTATGAGCACTAGCAAATGCACTGGTAACTCTGGTTTGCAATTTGGTTAGGATCACTGAGAGAAACTTCTTGATAGACAACGGAAATTCGTAGCAGCATACAGTCAAAATACTTATGCACGGAATAGCAGTTTTTTCCCAGGACCCCAAACCAAAGATTAACGAATTAATAATTTGATCTTCATCATATTTTGTAAATTTGTCGTGGTACCCAACCAATGCAGAGAGAGTTCTTACCAAAACGACTTGTAAATCAGCCTTCGTCACCTGGTTCGCGGGAAGCTCCACTTGCTTCGGTAAATTCAAAGTAAGATGCTCACATATAATAGTTTTGAGCCTCAAAATCTGTTCATCATAATGCATGAATATCCGGATATTTGATAATTGGGGACAAAAGTGGGCCCAAATAAATGAGTACACTTCCCAATCAACGAATTCTACCATGATCTGAAGAATTGCATCTAACCAGGGCGATAGATCAATGACGTGTTTATCTGGAGCAGCTTCAGTATCATCATCATATTCTCTAATATTATTGTACCCATGTATGTAGGTTTCTCTGTGCACATCAGCTTGTCCCTTGTTCTGAAGTTGTAAGTTTCGTGTTGGTTTATTGAAGTATCTCTCAGGAAGATATGACACAGATTCAGGATAAATCCACTTATAGTTTTGGCTCAAGTCACTGGGATATGATGGATCTTGAGGATTTCTCTTGAAAGAGGTTGAAAGTCCAATCATCTCTTGTGGCTGCGAAAAATAAATAAAACCTTCTTCAGTCACCCTAATCCGTATCAAGCATTTGCATAGTATAAGAATTAAGTCAATATGCCCCGTCCGGAGAGCAAAGTTACACAACATGATAATAAATTGGTATGACTCTTTGGCCTTTAGACTATCGCTGTTGGCGGAAATAACGAACAGCCTAGCAAATGCCCTACCCAACTTCTCAATAAATGACAAGGTCACCTTTTTTCGATCCGTTGGAGTCGTCAGAGAGGTGTAAAGATCAGATTTCTGAGAATGGCCCAAGGACGTAAATGAACCAATAGAAGTGAAATTCAATCCCGTGTCAAGAGCAGGTGATCTGGACGGCAAAACGAACAATACTTGGAAAGAATCACACAATTGCTTGAATACCCCCAGAGGACACTGCACGGCAAGAAACGCGAATAAGTTGTCAAATAAGTAGTCAAGGAGCATTTCGTCACTCTCGTGTATAGACTTCTTGAAAATGTCGAAAAGAAGTTCATAGTTAATATCATCTTTCAGGAAGACAGTTAACGAGGTGCTGAAAGCATCTTTAATCACTTCCAAGCAACGTATTTTGGTTTCAGGCTCTCTTGTTTCATAGTAGAAACACCTCAATAGTTTTATGCAGTTATCTTTCCAGAAAGGATACAACAAAGAGCAAAGCTTTTCCTCTTTGTAGTAATTCAATATGAATAAAATGTTTTCCTGTGCAATCAGCTCGTAATGGCTCATGAAGAAGTTGACTAGCTTCTCTTTTGGCGAGCTTAATTCGTGGTTTTCATAGAGGGATTGAAGTGAAAGGCAAATAGATTGTATGTATCTGTTATCTTGCTCCGAGTTTGAGAGAAGCCCGTTTAGCACGTCATAGACGGAGTTCGAGACTGAGTACCATAACTGAAATGGCAAGACCTTGTCGAATGAACCATTAAAGTTAATTCCGAAAATTTCGAGGTAAGAATCTTTTGAAAGAATTCTATCAAACAACCTCAAATATGCACTATTAATCAATGGAGTTTTATACAGTATTGCATTTCTGGTGGATTTGAGGATTTGATTATGACAAGGCTCTATACGTGAGCTATCTTGTGAAGCACATAGGATTTGAAGTTTGCTAATCACTTCCATAGCACCTATGCACGCATTTAGCGATGGAGTGGATAAGTTCATTTCCAAAGTATTTTTGGACCGATACTTGTACAAGTCTGCGCTCTGAACACATTCACACAAACTGAATACGGTGGCTTGGAAACTGTCTGTGACCATTAGATTATCAAATACTCTCCAGATTGTTAAGGATAAACCTGGGTCCAAATTCAAGGCATAGATGGAGCAGTTGAACCTTATCAAATCATCAAACCAGTCCAGACTGATAGACCCCGAAGCAACGACTGTACTCATTATCTCAACAACAAGGGTCAACAAGGTGATATTGCCTGTATGCGAGCCTATTTCGAGCATTCTGACCATTATTTCCATTTTGAGAGTGTCGTCGAGGATTTCGTAGCTGTGATGCAAGCAGTCATGGATGAACTGGAGAGTCTTTACTAGTTTCTCGTGTGATTTGTCGTTGACGATATAAGCACAGTTTAGCGTGGATTCTATGAATATGTTAAGGTTCTTCGAGTCGTCGTAAATGCAGAAATCCTGGATGTCTTTGCCGTCTTTGGTGAGGACATTCATGGCCAGGAGGAATGTCAAGTATTCAGGGTCTGGCTTGGAAAACAGACAGAAATTGATGATATCCTTGAAGAACATGAGTCTTGTTCCCACAGAGCTATCAGCATGGATGATACACTGGACCATGAGTTTCACGGCCACAGCACGATAGTTGGGAGAGATGCGGATATCACAGAGATCCCTCACCAAATACCATACCTCGGGGATGGACGAGATGGCATACTTGCTGATACAGTCTATGAGCTTGGATGCAGCACTGGCTCGTACTGCTAGCGATTCCGACTGCAATTGCTGGATGAGTTTCTGGAGATCTTCTCCACCTCCCACCACTAGTGGATTGATTTGTACAGGAACGTTGGGTGACGACTTGAGCGATTTTGTAAGTGATTTGAACACGCTCCCAATGCCTGAAGAACGGCCAAATGTCGGGTGGTGGGTCGACATTGAAGGGAGGTGATGGTTTGGGTTTTGGAGGTAGCGTTTGGGACTCCGATATTTTGGTTTTTAGTGCGACCACTATGAGCACAAATAATGGAGTAGGGCAGTACAGAAAATGGGGGTTTTCAATGAAAAGAAATACTGGCTGGAGCCATGACTCTTACTGCTCGGGTGTAGATAGCCAGAGATGACGTGTGATTGCTACGGGAAGCTAGGAAACGCTTGACTAGTAAGTTTGTCTATTAACACCAATACTGGTATACTCTATAATATAATGGTTTAGCACGCAAGATGGCTCTTTCCTCAGCCAATTCCTCCTTCAAGGCCTCGATATCGGTTTCTCTTCTTCCTGAATCCACGTCGATCTGATCGGCCCGGATGAACAATATCCAGTTGCGTCTCCACAACTTGTGGCCCACGTAGAACACGATAAGCACCACAAACCCAAGGTAGCTGTTGAAGAATGAACTGGCATTGGGGGACTCACCAAGCGGGAACAAGGCAATCCAGAATTGAGCAATAATCACCAAGGTGTTCAAGAGAGCTCCGAAATAGGATCCGATGACCCCAGTCTGGGATGTGAATGCAAGCTCGTCGGTGCCTCTTCCCTGGACAGCCAACCCTCTTCTGAAACGAATGTGGGCAACACAGATGGAGAGCCATGTGAAAATCGAACTCAACGCAGAGATGGACATCAACCACGAGAAGATTTCACTTTGCTTACCACTGGCAGCGATAAAACTGATTAGACCAAACACGTTGGTAATGATAATAGCTACCAAGGGCCTACCGGCCCTGTCAATGTAGCCACAGATTTTAGGAGCCAATCCCTGCTCGGCCAAAGATGTCAACGTTCTCGAGGTTGCATACACCGAAGAAGAGCCCACCGAGATGGCTGAAATTAAGATGACTGCATTCATCACCGAAGGCAAGCCCTTAATGCCTCCGCTCGTAATGGCAATGACAAATGGGGAAGCCTTGACGTCAACAGAAGAAGTTCCCATCAACTGTTGCGAGGTGTGTGGAACAAGGAAGGTGATGAGGGTCAAGGAAACCATGTAGAACATCAAGATTCTCCAGAAAACTTGCTTAGTGGCCTTTGGAAGAGACTTTCTTGGCTGGTTTGCCTCGGCTGCGGTAAGTCCCACGAGCTCGGTACCTCCAAAACTGAACGCAGCAGTGACAAATACTGAAACCACACCTTTGAAGCCGTTGGCAAATGCCCCGGGGTTGTGCCAGTACTCTGATCCTCTGTGCTGACCGTTGGGACCTCCACCAGCTACCAACACAATACTGACAATGATGAACCCAATCACGGCTAGAACCTTCATGATAGAGAAGATGAACTCAGCCTCTCCGTACGCCCTGACGCCGAAGAAGTTGATGGATGCGACGATGATGTAGAAAATCAACACCCACACGTCAGGATTGATACTGGTGGTCCAGTATTGCACGGTAATGGAGCCTGCCACCAACTCCAACGGTAATAGCACCAAGAACTGGAAGAAGTAGTTCCAAGCCACTGCAAAGCCCACACTGGGATCGATGAACCTGCTGGCATACACGTTAAAGGAACCACTGATGGGGAACGTTACGGCCAACTCGGCCATGGCTTGGATGGTGCACAAGATGGCAAGCCCTGTCAAGGCCCACGCGATCAAGATGGCACCTGGGCCACCAGTGCTAAGAGCAGAACCGGTACCAATCAACAACCCCAGGCCAATTGAACTGGCGATGGCAATCATCTGCAAATGACGGTTTTCCAACTTACGGTGCAAGTTGGAAGAAGACGAGTTGAGGTTGATCTTCTGGATCTCAGTGATCTGGGCCTCGGGGTCGCCGAGGTGGGAGGTATCGAGTTTGGAAGACAACTTTTCTGACTCTATGGCAGGCTTGAACGAGTCTTTGAAGTTCTGCCATTTTCCACTACTGGTGGCTGGTCCGCTAGCCCCGTCGGGCGACGACGCCGACGACGGTATCTCCGAGCTGGTGTGGGTATCGGCGGAGTATTCTTTCAAGTCCATCGTGAATGAAGAAGTTCTATGAAGTTGACGCTGAAGTTGAGTCATCTCATGTTTTTCCACCTCTATGAGTGCTGCAAAAAGAAACGAGGCTTGGCGCGACCAGTTAGGGCCGGTAGGGCCATCGGCAACGGTGAAGGCAGCGGTAATATCGGGGCTGGAGGGCACGATTCAACAAGAACGTGTTGCTATTAAAAGTAAGCGTGGTGGAGGTCTGCTGGGGTCCAGCTGCAAAGGTTGACTGGATGGCGGGGGCAGAAGGGGTAGGAGGACCCTGTCGCGGTGCCCCTCCCCCACGCTGTCAATAATTTTAGGTGCGGTAATTGGGCGAGAGTTGACAGGTGGAGGTGACTGTAACATTAGTGGGCGAATGATAGAGTGGTAAAGAGGTGAAGGATGCCATGGTTGCGGTTGCTGGTGAGTTCCACCATACCCTAAGAGTCTTTTTGTAGATTTTAGTGAGTATATTACATTTGTCTATTTGTGAGTGTGTTCCCTCTTAATTCTGTCCTTGAATTATTGTCAATGATAAAATAAGTTTTTGGTGGGTCTGAAGTATGCGGTGAATTTGTCACTAGGCTGTAACTTGCGGTTTCAAGAAGCTGCCAGCAAAGCTGCGCTTGATTATTCCTGGAGCTACTAGTGCTGAGTCAACAGTTTGGTGTATCCGAGATCTAATTAATGTCTGACTACTTCATAGAGTACTACTCCACTTTCGTTCTCCAAGTAAAAGTTTCAGTTACAAGCTGAGCTACTAGCTACCCATGTATTATATCCATAACCATACTGACATATTTCCAGAGCTACACCACATTCATTCTAACCTTACCATACTGTATATTAATATTATTCCTAGTATCCAGGGTACCCCCCGGATACTATCATTCCTAGTCTAACCATAGAGTATATCCACTATAAAGCAAAAGCCACCACCCCAGGTAACTTTCTGGAGCATTTTCCTCAACCACGCGGGGCGTACACGGGTGAACACAGTGCCACAGTTGTAGCCCTCGCTTTCCACCCCGATGCCCCATTTGATATTCTCGCGAACGTTGCAGCCCTTCCAGAAGTTCCACCATTTGTTGCGCTCGCACGTCTGGAGCCGCAACAAGTTCTTGGTCAATGGCCCCGTGGGGCCATCAATATACTTGTATCCACCGATGAACAGGTTTCTCTGTCTAGGATCGGAGTCGGGGATCTGCTTGTCTCCCCAGTGGCCTGGGAACGAAAGCCAATTATCGTACTCGAGCTCCCGGCCCACGTGCTTGGCATTGGAGTTGTTTTCCACCGGGTACACGAACTCACCGTCATAGGTATAGCCCAAGTAGTTCTTGGTGGGGTTCCACAATGGGCCCCTGTCCGTAAAGTCGGAAAGAATGGCGTAGGGCAAGTCATGGGGGTGTTGTCCTACCGACACATAATTGGCGTGGGTCCCACGGGCGCTGAAAATCACCGGGTGCAACGGTTCCAAAGAGTACTTTTCCAAATTGTGGTAGTAGTATGCTCCTCCCCCACCGTGTGCCGACATCCAAACAATCACAGGCGTGCCCTTGTAGAATCTGACTAGCGAGTGCTCCCAGTCACCCACATGGTTGCCGTAGGGTCCGTGCTCCATGACAAAGGGTCCCAAGTTGAACGAGTAGAAATAGAACCAGAAGGCGTCGACCCACCCATTTCCCTTGTCGACCATGATTAATGTAGCAGGTGCATCCTTGATTTCACCGTTGATCAAGTCAGGCTTGTTCTTGTATCCAGTAATCCACTCTGGATCCGAGTCGAAGTCTGAGTTTGCTGTCAAGTAGATATTGGGCACCTTGGGCAAGTTGGCCAATCTGGTCAAGTTCAACGACCCTTCGCCACCAGGCACCACCGTACCATTGTCGTATTCAGCATGGAAATGGCTGACAAACTTCTTGATGTCGTATGGGAGGTATGCCTCCTCCGAGTACAAGTGTACGAGGGGAGCGTAATCAATGACATAATGGGGCAACACACCATCCTCCAACGTCTTTTCCTCCTTGGTGGGCATGTGGATGATGGGCGGCAAGTCCCTGAAGTTGGCGGGAGGTGCTCTCATTAGCGCCTGGATCTCGAGCTCCATGCGCTGGTTCAGGATAGCGCTCATGATGTAGTTGTCTTTAGTGGTGTCGAAGCGAGCGACAGCCAATGCTGTCGGCACTAGCAAGAGCCACAGAGAAAGCTTCATGGTGGTGGATAGACAGTGGCAGCAATTGTGTTGTGACTTTATCGGAGGTCACGGAACCGGTCACGGGGAAGATAACACGTGACGATAAGTGGCTGGGAGAATGAGCATATGTCAAATTGACATCTGCAGGACCGGAAACAACCAACTTCAATGGAACTTGCAATCGTAGGTCAAGGGATTTTCAGCAGTTGGAAGACAGCTAAAGTTGAATGTTTACCGAACTAGTCCGCGAGAAAGTCAGTTCATATGTGACAAAAAATTATTAGATTAGATTAGATTAGATTTTCCTCACCCAGTATATCGCCGTATAATTATGGATGTTTATTAGATTATTTACCATTAGTGATACTACTATGTTAACAGCTAGTTATTGGCTCAAACAAGTGCCTTCAGTACACTGAATATTACTTAGTTTGACGATAAATCCCCAAAGATACCTGCACACAAGTCCCATAAAGAGATGGCAGTGATGTCGACTCAAGCTCCGATTCTCCGTCCTTGGAGCCGATTCAGAACCTAGTTCGAGTTCGGAATTCACCTCCAATCCCTTATCGAATCACGTGTCACTACCACTACAGCTGGTCAATTACTTGTATACTACTATGTCTAAACAGACGTCTAGAAGACAAACACCTGGTCGCCAAGCTTGGAAACAGGCTTGGCCTTGGGGTAGCCCAAGGATACAGCAGCCTTCTTCATGGCACTGATCATGGGTGGAGGACCACACAACAACATGGTGGTGTTTTCGGTGTGCTTTGGCAAGTGCTCGTCGATGATCTCAGGAGTGACAAAGCCCACCGACCCCTGCCAGTTCTCTGGAGCCTCGTTTAACACGTAGTGGATCTTGAACTGGGCTGGGTGCTCCTTGGCCCACTTGTCCAACTCGGCTCTCAACAAGATGTCGTTGTCGGTGACGTTGGCGTAGACCAAGTGGATCTTAGTGCGGTCCTCAGGGTTTCTCAAGATGGCACTGATGATCTGGTACATGGGGGCGATTCCGGTACCACCGGCAATCATTCCAAAGCTCTCGACCATGTTGGGGACGTAAGTGAAAAAGCCCTTGGGGCCTCTGAACTCCACAGTTTCGCCCACCTTCTTGGACTCCACGTGTCTGGAGATGTTCCCGTTCTCGTAGGTCTTGATCAACAAGTCGAAGTATCCCAACTCATCGTCGGTGGAAATGGGGGTGTACGATCTGACGATCTCCTTATCGCCGATGGTGGCACCAATGGAGATGTGCTGGCCGATAGGCAAGCCCAATCTGTCGGTGGATTTGGGCAATCCGAACCGGTAGACGGCGGTGTTGTGAGAAACACGAGTTTTTTCAATTAAGGGAAACTTCTGGAATTGGTCGGGTTTCAACACAGGGGTCTTCTTCTTATTCTGCTGGACATAGTAGAGGGCCACGAACGACGCGATCACGGCGGCGATGGTGGCGAAGATCACGAGGGGGTTTGGTTCCGTTTCGGCCATGGTGGATGATGAGGATGAAGTGGATCAATTTTGGGTTTTTATACGATGCGCGTTGGGTCGCCGCAGGCGATTACTGGAAATGGCTAACCTATCCTCAGGCCACCGAGGCCAGTGCGGGCCACATCCCCCACACAGATTGGTTCTGTTTGGGCAGGCCGGTCCGTGGGGGAAGCTATGTGGCTGGTGGTACTGTATGGGTGTGCCAGAACTCTCCAGCAGGGCAATATCTGGATGTTCTTTGGCGTACTCCTTTTGGGGCACTCCATTTTCTACCTGAATTGTCTTGGGATGCTCATGTGCGATTGAATATAATTGACAAAAATCACACTAGCCAGATCTTTGCACATGCAACGAAGGAAGGATTGGGAGCACGCTGCGCCGTTCGTGGCCGTTGTTGCGGCTTGTGGTGTGGAGTCTCTGCCTAGAGTCACAGCCTGGAGTGGTTGTTGGGCTGCGCACGTGACAATCGATTGGAGTTCAGAATAGCCGGAAACACTCTAAGGATCGATCTCACAGGGTATCCATAATTCGCAGGAAATATGCATATCGCAGAGTATTTCGACTGTCAGATTATATCCAATAAACTTGGGTCAAACCCTCGATGTACTGCTCTTAGATGTTATCTGTTATCTATTAATACTCTTCAGTTGTATCAGGTCAATATTTACTCTCAGATTCTGGTCAATACTCTTCTGCTATACTTGGGATATTTCTCTTGCATTATCAAGCTAATTGAACCTCTCAAGCAATTTCTCCGTTCTGAACTTGACTAGTTCTGGCAATATTTGGTGTTTTATCTACTCGCTCATTGTAGATCTTGTCTATATCTTTCTCACGGGGTACGTATCCATAATTACTCAGGTTGTATGTCAATGTAAAACTACTCTTGATATATACTATATTTACACTACCAAAGACTTCAAGAGTATCTCCATTTTCGTTAACAATATTACTAAATGCTTCAATAATTTTTAATCAACCTCTCTAATATCCCAAGGCTCTATTTAATTACTCGTCATCGTCGTCGTCGCCTCCCTTAACGTTCCACTGGCAGCTGATGTCCCACCGCGACCCCTTGGCATTGACACTCACGTACTTGACAAACTTCAACACCGAGGGGTCTCGCAACATTAACGTGAGCGAGTTCCACTTGCACTGGCTGGTGAACAACACGCTGTCGTCGTTGGGGTCGTTGGCCTTGTAGATGGCAGGATCGTCGTCCTCTTCAAAGTCCTCGTCGTTGCCTCCGTTCAACGCCATGCACAACTCGTAGCCCCCAAACTCTCCCGATTCCCAGTTCTTGGGATTGGTGGCACTAGGTGTAAGGTTCAAGGTGGCTTCAAGCAATACATTCAACTCGTCCTCATTCCGTGCAAGCTGCTTGTCGGTGGTGGTAGCTAAGATGAAGTCCTGGCCAGGACGGAATCTTCTGACCAATACCTGCTCGCTGGTGAGAATCAAGCTGGTGATCAACTTGAGCCATTTCTTGAACGCAATGGACCGTATGAACGATGCCAACCCGATGAGCTTGTGCTCAACACTTTCCGGAGCCACAGTACCCGCCACCAACCCGAAGTTTGGTCCCTCTTGGGCTCCCACATTGTTATAGTTCTTGATCCCGTTTTCGGTGTACTCGAAGCCTGCTTTTCCGTCTATGTACATGAACCGCTGCTTGTGGGGTGGCATGGCACACTTCCAGGGCAGTTCGATTTCCAGCGAATTTGCTGGCGCCTTGGTGTCCAATTCTGTGTTTCTGGCCAACTCCCGAAGAATGGTGGCATACTCGTCATTCAAAAACTCTCGGATTTCGACCACAGAATCGTCCAAGAAGAGCTTGTTCATCTGGTCGATGTTGTTCTTCTGGAGCAATGAAGGGTTAAGGTACGTCCCAAGATACTCCAACTCGTCCTGAGAGAACTCGGAGAACTCCCGCTCGTATGCCTTCAATTCTTCACTAGGGATGTCGGTTCTGAACGGCTTGGGGAAGTCGTACTCCTGTAATTCTTTGCTCTGCAATTGTTGCAAGGTGGACCTAGCCTCAGTCTCTTCCTGCTCTCCAGGAATGAATCCTTCCTCGCCTGGTTGTGGAATGTGGAACCACCCTTGGATCGACAACCGTTGCTTGTCTGCTCTGACCTCCTCCACGTCGTGGAACGAGAGACCTGGCTGCACTGTGAACAAGGCGATCTGGTTGAATTGTGGCACGAGTTTGCATTCGTAGTCGGTTTTGGGCACGTTGGGCACGATGGCTGGAAACAAGCGGAGAGCACCTCCGTACAGGGCCTTCCAGGATCTGTCGGGGTCGGGGAGGTAGAGAATGAAGCTGACTCTTCTGGAGCCAATCACGTCGTCATGGGTCAACAAATGGCAACCTTTTGTGTAGGTGTTGATGGACATATCTGTCTTGACTCCACTCAACTTGCCACATCCCGTGATGGTCGACACCACGTCTCTGAACTGCTCGGAGTAGATAGCAGCTCGGAGCTTGTAGAGGGAGGGCAATCTCGACAAGTCGTCCCAGTCCAATCCAGACAAGTTAGCCAAGTCTCCAGACTGGAACACCTTGTAGATGTCGGTTTCTTTCTTTGTGAAGGCGATTTCACTCAACACCTCCTTTCTGACCTGTCTGAGCAAGGTGTCGTCCATCAACTCGGGAATGGTGCCCCATCTGAATGGCTGGCTGGTCTTGATGTCGTTCTGGAGCTTGGACTGGAACTCCGATGACCACACTTGAGGCCCAAAAAACGAGGCAATGTCCTCCTTGGTGAACGAGTCGTTGAGGCGCTTGGACTCGCCGCTGGTGGGTTCGGCTGCTCTTTTGGACATGGCTGTGGTGAGATAAAGTGATGAGATGAGAACAATCGGCTGAGATCTGCTCCAGTGCGAGTGGGCCCACCACCAGAGGTGAAGGTGAAAAATCGCGAGTTGTAGGCTACAAACTAGAGGTGCTGGCGAGATAAATCTGCTTAAGGGCCTAGCCAGTTCAGAGAGTTGTCGACTGGTTTAAATGGTCTACAGATTCGGGCCAGGGCCTCCCATGAATTATAGCTTCACACAACTTTTATTTACAACCTTATCCTGTATCAATGGGCAGTTACGTCGTAAATAAGGGCGACGTTTCCGATAGACTGATTGTTTGAAAGGATATAACGATTGTTGGTTCCATTAATTTAATAAAAGTGATAAAACCCCCTGGTTTTGAATGTATGCCGAGATTGATCCACCAACTGCGCATAAGGAATTAAGAAAAGAGGACCAACACAGAGAAATAGGAGAAATGGAAGGCTCTAATATCTAGAGAAAAATATAGTGGCATAAAGCCACTCAATAAAATACTACCTGTAACTGACTTAGATTACCAAAATATAGTTGAAGACAATTAAGCTGAAGTAGAAATTATACACCATGATTTCCTCTAATAGAGATCTTACAGTTGCTGGTAAGAATAATAATATAGCTGCAAAAATAGCTATAACTCCTCCTCTTCTTCAGGTATAGATCTTGATATAGCATTAACGTGTGCGTAGGTGCCATCACAGACACTTTGGAAGATTTCCAGTTAAGAAGGAACGGTCCCACTGCTGATCTCGCCCAGAGTTTTAGAGTATCTCCGGCGCGGTGGTGCACGTATTCCAGACTATTCTTCCTTAGAATAGTCTATAAAATCCCTAGCTCCGATACTCTACTAAATACCAATTCATGCCAGGAACTGACCTCTCCAGCTCCCAAACTATGGGGCTGCCACCAACTGGACACAACTATCGTTCCTGAGAATTCCTAGGATCTTCAGTCCCAGTGGAACCTATTGTCTACCGGGTCCTGCAACGATCCTATTGGTGGTCAAGTAAGGGTTTACACCCGCTAATCCACTTGAACCATTCCAATTAGCTGTGCCATTTCCATCCCCAGCAGTGCCATCTCTGAACTTATCTATCCTCTCCAGATCCACCACCCCCAATTCCGGGACCACCGAGTCATACTCCGGCCCGTTGCCTCACATCACGTGCCGATACCGGCAAATTTTTCATTGACTCATGCAACACTATATATGCAGCCGTTTCGATCTCAGTTCACTCCGCAAAACATGGTTGGTTCTCCATTAGCGGCCCCCAGGTCCTACAACTCCGTGCTTGATCTCAAAAGCTCCACCAAAGGCTGGCTCGTCCAGAAGTTCGGTGGTACCTCTGTGGGTAAGTTTCCCGAAAACATCGTGGATGATATAGTCAAGGTTTTCAGTGAGAATTACAGGGTCGCCGTGGTGTGCTCTGCCAGATCGTCCCACACAAAGAGCGAAGGAACTACCTCCAGGCTTATCCGTGCTGCTGACTTTGCTCTTGAAGACAAAGACTACCAGTCGATATTGGACACCATCCAGGAAGACCACGTCCAAAACGCCAAGGACAAGATCCAGTCCCAAACCATCCAGGCTCAATTGATTGCAGACACTGAAAAGGAATTGTTCCGGGCCCAAGAACTCCTCAGGGCCAGTCAGGTCATCGGCGAGATCAGCCCAAGAACCTTGGACTCTGTCATGTCCATTGGTGAAAAGTTATCGTGTCTCTTCATGGCTGCATTGATGCAGGACCATGGTTTGGACTCCGCGTACATCGACTTGTCCGACTTGATACCGTTGGATTACGACTTCAGTCAGGGTTTCAACGAACTGTTCTACAAGTTCTTGAGTACAGAATTGGGCAGAAGAGTGTCTGAATTGAAGGATGGGGTGATCCCAGTGTTGACCGGATACTTTGGTATAGTCCCTGGTGGACTCTTAAACGGTGTTGGCAGAGGATACACTGATTTGTGTGCTGCTTTGGTGGCAGTCGGCACCCAGGCAGACGAACTTCAAGTGTGGAAGGAAGTGGATGGTATTTTCACTGCTGATCCAAGAAAGGTACCTAACGCTAGATTGTTGGACAGTGTCACCCCTGAAGAAGCTGCTGAGTTGACCTACTATGGTTCGGAGGTTATCCATCCTTTCACGATGGAACAAGTCATCAAGGCCAAAATTCCAATCAGAATCAAGAACGTGGAAAATCCTAAAGGCAAGGGTACAATCATTTACCCAGATAACGTTGGCAGAAGAGGCGAACAAACTCCACCACACCCTCCTGCTGCCTACGAAACTTTGTCACCCAGATACATTGCTACCCACAAGAAGAGATCCGCAACTGCAATTACTGCAAAGCAGGATATTGTGGTAGTTAATGTACATTCCAACAAAAAGACTTTGTCCCATGGCTTTTTGGCCCATATATTTACCACTTTAGACAACTACAAGTTAGTGGTAGATTTGATTTCTACTTCTGAAGTTCATGTTTCCATGGCGTTGTCTATACAGTCGGAACAAGAGCAATTATTGAAGCATGCTTTGAAGGAATTGAACAAAATCGGCACTGTCGATATTACCAGAGATATGACTATTGTATCTTTAGTTGGAAAGCAGATGGTGAATTTCATTGGTATTGCTGGAAATATGTTTAAGGTGTTGGCCGATGAAAGAATAAATATAGAAATGATTTCTCAAGGTGCTAATGAAATCAACATTTCAGCAGTCATAAATGCAAAGGATACCATCAGGGCATTGCAATCAATTCATGCAAAGCTTTTGGAAGGAAATTACGCTTTTGAAGAACATGACAGCGCTGTTGATTTGAGATTAGAATCAATCAAGCTTGGTGCAAACTAGATTACAACGATGCTATGGTCATCTAAAAAGTATTTATAGAAGTGTGTAACCAAAAGTCGTATAGACTGTCCTCATGTAGATTAACGCTAGTGTATTAATTGCCATAGAGCATACCTTTAATTTGAAGGAACACATTCCTCAAACTATCTCAATAAACATGTATATACTATTTACTTAAATATCGAAATCCCCAGATTCACGGCTGCTGCTAGCCCCATTGGATCTGGAGTTATCCTCGATTAACTCTTCGAATTGTCCCACCATACCACCTAACAACTCGGTAGCTAACTTATGATAAGCCAATTGTGCCTTGATCAACTCAAGGAACTCTTCCAATGGCTTAGCGTTTTCTAAAACGTTCTGCATAATATTAATGGCATCTTCAACGGTGTTAGCAAATTCATCCTCGGCATTCTCCATGACGACTCTCAATTGTGGTTCCTTGGATGGGTTTGTGCATTTGGTTAAGTTCAATCTAGCCAAATCGTAGTCAATTCTCTTTTGCTCCACCTTCTTCTGAATCTTGTTGCTTTGGCTGATCAACTGGCGTAAAGTGGTATTCAATGGCTTGTTGAACTTGGCCTTGATCAATTGGTCCTGGCCCAATCTCGCGTTGGCAATCTTGTTTAAGTTCGAGGAGTACAAATCCAAAGACTTGATCAATGGGTCATTCTGGTCTTCAGAAGAGGTCAATACCGAGCCGTCGGTGGCTCTGGCCAAAGCGTGGTAGAAAGTCTTGGGAGGCTGAAACTCGCCAGTGGTGGGGTTGATGATGGCGGCCTGGGCTTCGGCAGTGGTAGTGGCTTTGGATAAGTTGGAGACTCTGGTGGTTATATTCTTGCCGAACTCTGTGAACGATTCTTGAACGTTCGTTGGATAGTCGTAGCCCTCGTTCTCGTAGTTGGTGGTGATCTTCAACACATTCTTGTACAAGCTCTCGATGTTGTTGCATCTGGTGGCCAAGTCGGTGTACTCGCTGGGCAATTGGGAAATGTCTTCGATGTTGACTTTGCCGATCTTTTCTTGTACGATTCTAGAGGTTCTTTGCGCCATGGGCAAGATCTCGTTATTGAATTCATCGGTGAACTTGCCACCGAGAGACTTCAAGTCCTTGGCAAAGCTTGCGAAGTTGAATGACATTTATGGTGCTGTTGTAGGGCGGAGGTCTTATTAGGGAATACGATCCAGTTAGTTCGTAATTCGAGTTTGCGGTCCGTGAGGATAACTTTGGTTACATTTAAGGACTGTGTGTGAAATCATATGAACCCGGCTGTGTGCAGTACGTTAATCCTGGAGTGACACCCTGCTTGACAACTGGCCCGGACGCTATCGGAAGGTGCTTTCTAACATTGAGGGAGGTAGGGCTTATCGTGCAGGACTATCGATGTGGCCACATTGCTGGGGAACCCATGCTGGTGTGGTATGGTCCAAAGCACATTCAGGTCTTGCAACCCTTGATGTTTTTGCGCTCATAATACAGGATAAAATGATAACTATTGCGGCAGTGCATTATATTTTGATGTTTATTTGGGATTTTATTTTCCAGTGCCATCAGCATTAATCTACTCCCGTGAAGGGATGGTGCAGCCATTACTATCTCCGTGGATTTGGCACTACAGTAACTGATTTGAGTCGTGCATTCAGACTGCTCGCAGTCCGGAAGTCCTGAGCTCGTCATACTAATATTCTAATCCTTTTTCGAAGAAGTCGTAAATAGCACTCGCTAAACGTCTACCTCCTTCGGCAAGTTCTTCGTCGTTACTGGCTGGTGCAAACGACAATCTAAAGAAGTTGGCCTTGTCCTTACTGAATTCCTTGTCAACGGTCATACTGACAACTGGAACCACATTCACACCGTAGTTGATGAACTTGAAGTGTAACAACCTAATCTTGGCAGGGACGTCGGTACCCTCTGGGAAGTTCACCTTGGCCACGGCAAACATACCTGCCTTTGAATCAATGACATCGACATATTTCTTCTCGAACGCCTCCGATTCATAAATACTCTGGAGCAACACATTCTTTCTGTGTGAATAGGTGGCCTTCATCTTGACGATCCATTCCAACCATCCCTCAAGACCCCCGAACTTCAATTGGATGGTATTGTTGACAACAATTTGTGCTGCGCCCGATGGTGATCTCGTTACCAACGTAGCATACTTAGAAATGGCGTCGATGACATTCTTATGTGCAACAATAAAACCCAAACGAAGCCCTGGAGCAAAGAGTTTCGAGAACGTTTCCACCCGAATGACCCTACCACTAGTATCAAGGGTAACGTAAGATGGGGTTAATTCGTTCTTAAGGTAGTCTTCCACAGTAGGAAGATTCTGCAAATCTGCTTCCTTTGCTGGCTTTTCATACGGCTTCAAGGTCAAGTATCCATAAGGATCATCTTCAATAATAGCAAAGTCATACTTTTCAGCCAAAGCATACACCTTCTTTCTGAAACCCAAAGTTTGTGTCAAAGCGGTTGGATTTTGGCCGGTTGCAATTGTATACAAAGCCTTTGGTCTTCTCAAGTTAGGCTTCAAGGTTTCCCAGTTCTCCAACAAGTCCAGCAAGTATTCCAAATCAATTCCATCACTACCATTGTGGATATTCAATTTCACTGGAACTGAAATTCCTCCAAAGTGCTTCACACTGGAAAGGAAGGGAGAAAAGGTGACTTCCTCAATCAAGATGACATCTTCTGGATCCAAAAGAACGTCAGCAGCTTTCAGCAACCCATCTGAAGCCCCACTAGTGAGAATAGTCGACCAATCTTCATACCCAGGTTTGTGTGTCCTGGTGATAAACTCCCTGGTGAAGTTCAAAAGCGGAGTAAGACCATTGACCTCGGAATACTGCAATCCACGAGCGATATCAATCAACTTGGGATCATCGGTGTGGGCAGGAGTAGTGATGAAGCTCTCGTTCGTCTCCTTCAGGCTCTTGTGATCGCCATTGGTGGTGCCATTGGTGGTGCCATTGGAGTTGGCCACTGACGAGCTTCCCGCGTTCTGTTCAAATGGGTAATCCTTCACCGTGGCATGAATAGACTCAATTGGGAAAAAGCCGCTGTTCGGAACTCCAAAACTTAAGTAAACTGGTTTGGGGTGAGGTTTGAAGCCTTCAGGGGCTCCCGAGAGATCGTTCTGGGTAAAGTGGCCGACCAGTCTGGCCAAAGAATGCTTGGAAATGTAATTGGCCATTATGTTCGTCAATCAACGGTTATTTAGAGTTGCTAGTTTCCGGGGAGATTAGGCTTATTTATGTTCTAAGCTTAATAATCAATATCCCGAGAAGGCACTATTGTGGAAAAATTAGTGTGGAGCGGCTCCGAATTCGCGAGCCATATTGTGTAGGAATGATGCGTAATCAACCAAGGCTTAACCACTGTTCAATTGTGGACGAGGATCAAGAACTAAGACCATGTTTAGGAGAACAGAAGCTGTGACTGGGGGCTTTCTCCTCAAGGCTTGAAAAGGAAGCTGCAACACCAATCTGAAATAGCAGTGATGTTCTCATCTCAGTCGCCGATTGATGGGCGATCTTATCTCGTGGTAGCTCCAAAACTGTGGCGACATATCTGCAGGACCGCGATTTATGCTACATCACTTCATCTTCATCTAAGATATCATCCTCCAAGTAATTGACGCTTTGGCACGCCTTGTACTCTTCCACGACCAGTGCCACGCTCTCGCGGCACTCGTTGAAAAGACCCATAACTCTGGCTCGTTCCTGTGCGTCGTTGGACTCGGTGTAGGAATTGATGTAGGCCTCTCTCTTGGCTAAAAGGTCGTACTGCTTCAATATTTTGGTAAAAACCCCCACAATCGAGGTGTTGTTGGAGATTTGGATGCCCGTGAGCCCTTTGGTGGCTGAGTTGTTACCGAATAAAGACTTTCTGCCATTCACACATTGCACCGAAGACGGAGTCCAGGGCACGAAATTGAGTCTTTGTTGGACCTTGGTTGTGCCCTTTCGTATCTCCTCTTGATTGAGGTTGTTTCCAATTAGGTAGTTCAACACGGAAATATACTTGATAGGCTCGGTCACCCTATTTAATTTGTAGCGATCATTCAAAAGCTCAAGGATAATTTCATATTCGTTGGTGTAGCTTTGCCTCGATACTTGTGATGTGAAAGGGGCCACTGAAGTTGTCAAGAATTTCAAATCTGGTGTAGGAACCAACGTGGAATAAATCGACTCATGCGATGTGTGCATGTAATTAGGAAATCTCAATGGGTTGGATATTGTGGCCGCAACATAGGCTATGATCTTGTTTGCGCCCTCAAAAGCTGCTTGGCCATCAATTGAGTTTCTTGAGCCGCCAGTGTTGAAAAGCAAATTCTCGATGCTGTTCAAGGCATCATTATGGAACACAAAAGTGCTATCTGCATAGTCGATCAATCGTTTCAATGTCAAGACAGTATTGTAAGGTTGTACAACGACGTCGGAGGTTTTCTCGTTCGATGGAAAAATCAGGAATGTGTTGATCAACTTCTTACTCCCAAAACGGTCACTCAACAACTCGAGTAACAAGGAACCCACTCCGGCACCAGTACCACCGGCCACACTATGAAAAAGCTGGAAATTGGATACATTTTCACATTTATCGACCTCTCGATCAATTAAATTCAATAATTCTTCCTGGTATTGTAAGCCATACGAGTATCCCTGTTGCCAGTTGTTGGCTGCACCAGATCCATGTTCACTCAAGTGCACGTTTCGAGGATTGAACATTGGGAGGGCGTTGGTAGCTTTATGGATAACTGAAGGCTCGAGATCCACCAACACTGCCTTGGGAGTATATTTATTAGAGTCCGATAATGTGAAGAAAAGCTCGGGACGGTCCTCGCGAGACTGACCCTGACTAGCCACATGGTCTGTGTTACCGGATTGGAACCGCGAGGAGGGATCATCTGGATATGCTAATGGCAGACCATCAGCTTGAATTCCATGCTCTGCAGCCAATTGATTCCAGTACTGTAACGCCACTTGGTTACCACACTGGCCAACTTGTAAGGTGATGGTTTCTCTGGAATGTTAGTATGGAACTGGAGCAATGTTACAGACGTGATAGACGTACCCAGGCATCTTGGTGATGAGGATGGAAGCGTCGCGTATTTGTTGATAAATCGCGTACGGTGGAGATATTAGTCACGTGACTCGTGGTTCGTCAGTGGGTTTGATACTTGGCGATATCTTCGGTAGCGGCGATATGAATTGCAAACTAGCAAGTTGGAACCACACGTCGAGAGATGGGGATGGCTAAATCATTAAACACCATATCATACCATTCCGTAGTTCTTTGCTCAAATTATATATGTGTTATTTCAGCACTCTTGCTTTGTGTAATTTCACTCCAGAATTCACTAGTGGAGGAACATTCACTACGAATATTACGGAAGATTAACATTATTACTTTTATTTTACAGCATATATATAATAGACCATCTTGCTCCGATGAACAATTATTGCGTAATTGTACCGAAAAGTTTGAACACGAATAGTGACACTCCAAAAAAGTATGTCACAAGGTATGACGATAGAGCTCAACTCATGTTCTAGCACGCTAAACCCGTCCTGCGGCGAACTAGGTGTGAACAACTGAGGAGTTCAAGGTATAAGTGGAGCAAAATGATCTGATTTTTGGCAGAATGAAATCAGATGTTACCCTGACTGATTTAGTAAGATCTTCTCTTTCTCTTCTTACAGATGGAGGTTGGGGTACCAGATGGGTTGGTAGTAGCTGGTGGAAGGGTGGAAGAAGAAATTGGGATGGTGGTGGATGGCTTGACGGTGGTCAAAGTGTTACCCTTACAGTTACCGGTAGCAGCAGCCAAAGCGTTAACAATGACGGTCTTGAAGGTACCAAGGTTCAAGAAGTTCTTGATCAAGCTTGGAATCAAACCAGATTGAGCAAGGGCATCGATAAGTTGTGGGATGGTGATAGCGTTGGACTTGAACAAGTTTTCAATCAAGGAAGCACCCCAGGTGTAGAACTTGTCATCGGTAACCAATTGCTTGACAACTTGAGAAGCCAAACCAGACTTCTTCAAGGAGTCCATCAAGTTGGTAAGGATTTCTTGTTCGTTGAAACCAGAAGTTGGAGCTGGAGCAGCAGAGGAAGCTCTCTTGGCAAATTGTTCGTGAGTCTCGTAAGATCTCTTAGACATGGCCATGAGTTGTTCGTACTCTTCCATTTCTCTCTTGTTGAATGGGTTCAAACCCTTCAAGATCGAGGAGATAAGTTCACCTAAGTTACCAATTTGTTGAAGGACAAGCTTGTAGATTTCAGCGTAGAATTGACAGTCACTGATAAGGTCCTTGATAACTTGAACAGCCAAACCGGAGTCGTTCAAGGCCTTCAACAAGGTTGGAAGGTCAACGAGACCAGACTTAACGGCATCAACAATAACGTTGGTGGCGATTTGACTCAATTGAGGATCGTCAATGAAGTATTGAATGATACCAGGAGCCAAACCGGTAGAGTTAATGGCGGTCAAGACCTGAGTGACAATTGGGTAGTCTCTCTTGGCGAGCTCCTCGGCGGAGACGGTGAGGTCTCTCTTGACGGTGTATTCGTTTAAGCTGGCAATAGCGTTGTTGATGGTAGCAACGTGTCTTGGGGTCAACTCAGCACCGGCAACCTTAACAACGGTTGGGGAGGCGAGAGAAGTAGCAAGGCAGGCGAGGATGGCGGCGGCGGAAGTGGTAGATAACTTCATTGCAAACGATAGTGGACGATTGGTTGATGAGAAAAGAAAATCCTAGCTGGGATCACCCCCGTATTATATAGCTGGATTCGCCAACGCTGGCAATGCCGGCTAGACACTAGATGGCCCGAATAGGTAAAGTTTCAACTAGGTACCAGGTGGAGTCCAGCTTCCAACACTACGAAACTTCCTAATCCAGATATGTAATGAGTGCAGGATTTTGCACCTGTTGCAACGGAATTGCCCAAACAGGCAGTATAGTTGAGAGTGGTAAATCCACTAGGTGCCTTTGTGCGACTTTAGTTCCATGTCTCAATCAGGAAATTTTTGTGGGCTGGTGAGTAAGGCACTATTCCTACAAAGAATACGAGATGCTATAGAGAGGAAGGGCCATTATCCACGCCTAAACTACGCCATTAATCTTCATCAGTTCCTCCCGGAGTCAATTTTCTCGAAGTTCTAGCTCCCTTGGAAGCGATACAAACTACATTGGCCAACTCGTCCCACTCGTCCTGCTGCCCTTCCTGCACATGGCTATATGCCGTACTTCTAGATTGGGCATTATCTGTCCTCAGGTACATTTTTAGAATCAGCTATATCCAGGTCTTTTCCCAACTCAGTATAGTGAAACAAAAGGGATTTAGATTGAGGCTTACCCGATTCATAGGAGGGGCCTTCGCTAACCAGCATCGGGGCGTCAACACTGCTTGCAGGGATTGTTCAGTTGCCAAAAACACGCTAACATTCCCCTTTCCAGAGATTTTCCAAAAATGACAATAAATTCTCTCCTCCAAAAAGTGTACCAGTGGTCCAGGTGGAAGCCCACAAAGACGCATCTACGTGTTCGAGAAGTTGGGTGGTCCGAGCCTAGAGCGGTTCCAAGTTTCGAAGCGGCATCGTTCCTGATTTACTGATGTCGGGAATTATCAAAAAGAGGAAACAAATATTGAACCATATTGGGGAAATAGCGGTGATGGGAGCTGAGTGGAGTGGTGTGAAAGTAAGCATTCCAGTATTCCGAAGCACCAGACCATGCTGAGCATCTTTAGCGCCCCAACACAGCCCTTATTGAATCCATCCCTGCTTTCGTAGATGGAATGCTCGACATATCGTTTACTACAATTAGTAACCTGCTATGAACAAGTACCCGCTTTACAATATGTGGTAATCTAGTGTATGCATAGAATTGACGGTGGAAGCTGGGCTTCCGGAGTCTATAACTTAGCATGTAAACTTGTTGAGGCTTATTCGTTTTTGACAACCTTAGTGCACCCTTTAGTAAAAAATTGCGAAAAAATTGGAAAACTAGACAAATTATTAGTCCCTGGATTTCAAATATTATCCAGGGGAAGTAGATGAAACAAGGATACTTCTGGTCTATTCTGCTGAGTCTTGTAAGAGTTGAAGTGGTAATGATACCTGCTCATTCTGCGGTTGCAGCGGAGTCCTGTCCTCATGTCTTCAGCTATAAAGCTGGCATTTTGCCACAGGAACTATCCGGTGCCTCCTAGTGGGGAGTCTACCATTACAGCCATTATAGCTGGGTACCAGTTATGACTTAGTGATTTTGACTACAGATATTTCACTTTGTTTTGGCATCCCTCGGCCAACTCAGCATTGAGCACCAACCCCGAACTGATAAAGCAGTGAAGAATTCGTTCGCCGTTATCAACGGTGCGGGTCTTGGCATTCGCTTGCTGTGGTGCACAAAAAATTTACGGAGTGTCGCTGCTCCAAGACCGAGAATTTCTGATAGTGGATGGGGAAGTTACAGCCACCCAAACCCACTCTGCGCTCAACAGGTCCGACCTGGTACATTGCAGACAACAGGAAAACAATAGCCCTCAGTGCTGATAACTTCCTACATGAAACGATCACGTGACATGTGCCTTCACGAACGACCCAGATCTGCCGGCCTGTGGAGCCAGCCGGCAGCTACGGAACGACTAGTACACCTTTCCAGGCACATTACTACCTCTGGCTGCTCTCCATACTCTCTCCCGAGCCTCCGTGGCCACAATTGTGATATTATTCGCCTCTCTCTACCCCCGGAACAGTCGGAAAAAAGTCCCTGGACCTGGTCTGGGCACATGACATTGTCCCCATCTTAGTCTTATCAGCCACCTACAGTTCAGCAGCACCACATCCCATTTGCACTTGAGCTGGAGCCAGTTATGATTTACTCGTTGCTATCATACCTGATAGCAGCATATCTTCTAGTCCTCCTACTGCTCAATGCCATTCCCAAGGTCAGCGTCAAGTTCCTTGGCTGGTTTTCCTTGGGCCACATTTCTGTTACCTTGAAGAAGACCACACTCCACATCGGAAGGGTGCGTTTGAGGTTGAACTTGATCCGTGGCAAAGACAGTGTTTTCAAGTTGTTCAGGCTTGAGATATATGATGTAACGTTGCGATGCAAGGAACATGGAGGCGATGCGTCATCCCCAGATTCGAGTGGAAAGGATGAAAAGAATGCAAGCAAGACGACACACGGGCCAAGAAAGCCGTTCACCCTTCCGAAATGGTTGATTGACTTTTGCGTCAAGTACCAGATCACCAACAAGGTCTACATCCATGTGTTCCGGTGTTCCGTCTACCACCAAGCTACTCACGAGCTTTTGGCCCTATACACCGATGACTGTAAGGTCGAAACGGCAGTCACCAAAGACGGTGACGCGAGATTCAGCTTCAGTTTACATAATGGACAGTTACATGAAATGGATGGAGAAAAAGAACAGCACAAAGTCTTCAGAAACGTTGAGTTTGGAGTATCAAGTAACTTGGTAACTTCATGCACAAGAGAAAATCCCCATAGGGTCACCCTTGCGCTTGAAAATATTCGAGTATCCTCATCTGTCGGTAAGTTGTACTTGCCACTCGACAAGATGTTGCTCGAGAGGAGTCGCAACAAAGAAATAAAATCGCAAGAAGCATCTACAGATCACACCAAACTTCCCTTGGATAGAATCCAAAATTCTTTAAAGAAAATTCTTCCATTATTCACGTCAGCAACTTTTTCGTTAGAGGAGTTCGATTTCAAGTATTATGACTTAAATCTTCAGGCATCAAACTTTGTGGCCAACTTAAGTAAAGAAAGGCCCGATGATGCTCCTGAAAAGTTGAGCTTGAGTCTTTTCCTTACTGCCTTTAAAATTCTTGATGGCGAGAGTAAGTGCATGAATTTACCGTCGGGTTCATTTAAGACAGTTTTGGATCCAGTAAGCTTCCTCAGCGTACTCAATGCGTTCAGAATCGGTGATTTGGGGAGCACTGAAGAATTCATAGATTGGGATACTGCATTGAATTTGACCAATCCTCATTTCGATATATACTACGACCAGTTAGAGGGTATCCTCAACAAAATTGCAGAAGAACCAAGTGAAAGTCACAAGAAAGAAACTATGGAAAGCAAAGTTGACAATGCAGTCCAAAAGTCCAGTACTTCCATAAGTGAGAAAACAGAGACCAAGAAGTATGATCTCGTATTGTTACTACAAAAATTGAGAATGTTGTCAGTTCGGTTGCTTGTATTGGATTTCCAAATTAATTTCCACTATCCCCCCCTTGGATTTACACCCAATGACAAGTATATTAGAAATTCCAAAGATAACTTGGTCTGGACACACACAGTCCTGGCACTTTTGAATACATATTCTACCAAAAACTTTGCCAGCTTGAGCAAGCGGAAGAAACACAAGTTATCATCGTTATTCAGATTGAAAAATGTCAGAACCAAAGTTATGGGTAATCTGATTCATGTGAACAAATTGAGCATTTTAGGTGTGTATAATATAAAGGAGCATACTTTTGGAGTTAACTTTGCCACTGGAGTTGTGAAGATACAATCTGTGAATGATGCAATCTTTCATCTTGTGAGAAGAATAAGAAATAGGGAAAATGTGAGGTACAATAATAAGGTTAAATCACTTGAGGAAATGGATCCAATTGATCTGGCGCCGATTGATTATGAGTCTCCTGAATCATATTATCATTTATTCGAAATTCTACCATCATTTTTCTCCCATGTTCAAATGAGAATTTCTGCCATCGAAGCTGATATTCTTTGCAAAGATGGGTTACCAGCTTATCAAACTGAGGAAGGGCTTAATTTGGGAGACTTCAAGAGAGGTGTCTGCTTGAGGATGAACAATTTGCATTTGATCTACAAAAAGGTGAGGGAAGAAGTTTCCTTCAACATCAAGTCGATTACTTTGTATACAATCAGTGATTGTGTGGAGGAGTATATTGCAGATTTTGATGATATTAGCAACATTAAAGACCAACTGTCTGATGATGATGTTTCGAGTCTCAACACCAACTTCTCAGATATATCTGGTGATGAAGGTCCTCTTGAAGATACTAAGAAGATCAAGAAGGTCTTGAATTTTAAGGACTTAATGTTGACAAACCATTGCAAGGATAAAATTAACAAGGATAAGAATAAACTCTTTTTGGTTTTTCCTGAGATTGACGGTAGGCTTGACATGTTCTTCTTTTGGTGCGTAATTTATGCAAAAACTTTAATGGAGTACTTCGAACCTACGGTGAAGAAGGAGTGTTCTAATGAAGCAAAGAAGAAGCTTGATACTGCACCAAGGAAAAGAATTAAATTAGATTTGATTCTTAACGCAATATCAATAGTTTTAAGGTTGCCAAATAATGTTGACATAATGCTCGAAGTCGATAACTTACATCTCTCCAAGTGCTTTTCCAATAGGTCGATGAGTATCAGGTATATCAGGCTATACGTCATTCATCCTGCCACCAAGCTTTGGGCAAGATTGTTGATTATTAGCGAACCAAATATTGAGTTTAATCTTCAAAAAGAAATTAGCGAGTCAACTTTTGAGGTTACTTCCAGATCAGTCAGATTGAATATTCCACATCAATTTTTGTTCTACACAGTTATTGACAATATTTTAACACTTGCCAAAGCTTTGAAGCAAATTGAGACTAATTTTAAGAAATTAAGTGTTAATGAGACCGATTTTACTCGGATTATGCCGTCAGAGAAACCTGCAATTATCCTTCCCCGAGTTTCCGTCAAGACTAAAACATTTGGTATCTCGTTGGAAAATGATCCTTTTGAAACTCAACTTGGTTATATCTATCAGCTTGGCTTGGTTGAGCAAAGAAGTAGGCTTCAAAAAATGAAAGTCTTTGAAGAAAAGGAAAAAGAATTATTAGAATTAGCAGAACCCGATTTGGAGGAATTGATCGAATTAACAGATGCTAGTCCAGAAAGACTGCTTCACAACCACAATGAGAGAGATGGCTCACATGATGGCAAGAGATCTGCTAGACCCAAGTGTTCAACGTCGTTTCTTTCCAAATCGAAGACAAATGGGAGTGCAATAGAGACTACACACCGTTCACCATCCTCGTCAAGAGTTCCATCTGTGGAGAACCAGAGGAGTCAAACGAGTAACCTATCAGGACGGTCATTCCACTCTAAATTCTTCAGAGAAAACCTTCTTAAAAAGTCAAAGCTTGCACAGGAGCGTTCTAGTCGTTCATCGAATTTAAAGTATTCATTAACTCACAAAGAGGCTGCGCAAAAGATCGAAACAGCCCGTCAGCAATTGTTCAGAGAATTTTCCGATTCTTGGATTAAAAAGTATAAATTGTTTACTGCTGTGAAGAATCGTGACTGGAAAGTCAAGAGCAAAAATGTTTGGGGAGATGATGATATTCAGCCACTGATTGCAGATAAGTTCGACATATTGGCATATTCTTCAGGTCCTCCTCTTTTGGGAGGTGTGTTCAAAGACTTGGACTTGTTACTTGAAAGGACTGAAATACCAGATATCCACCAATTTCTTCATGATCATGGTAAAAACCAACCAAAATTAATATACACCATTTTGGTTCCTATGTTCATCCGTTTAAGAAGTTCTTCATTGTACATGATTGTGAAAGATTATCCCATTCCTCTTGTATCATTCCCTGAAAGTGGTGATCCTTCTAAACCTACAATTGATCTTCTGGGTAATGTGGTTATTAATGAGAAATTGGTTACCAGTAGGGAAGAAATGAGGTACATATTCGTGCCTTTTTCACCAGCTGCACCATCTGGAAATTTTGATGAGAACTTCTACTCAACATATGTTCCCAGAACTTTAACACCAGTCAAGTTCACGGCAGAGCTAATTTGTAATTTGGTGACTTCAAGATCATGTATGATTAATTGGTGCAAATCATACCAGCCAGCTTTCCTGGCAATTTCTGCCGCTTTCGACAACTTCACGAAACCAGAAGTTGATGATAGCCCTATAGGATGGTGGGACAAGATTGCATTGTTATGTCACGGTTCTGCTGTTTTCAACGTGAAAAATGAATTGAACTTTCATATGAAGAGTTCAACTGATCCATATGACGTGGTTGGTAGAGCAGCAGGTTTCGTGTTCTCATGGAAAGATAACGTTGCATTAAAAATCAATGCACACGGAAACTCCAAGGACTTGATTAGATTAGAGAGTGATACGTTTACATTGGCTGTGCCCAATTACTCTATGCTGGAAAAGAAAACATGGAATCTTTTCACTACGGGAGGAACTGAAGGTTTTGAGTACGATGGTAGGAATTCTGAGAAATATTTGAAAACTGTTGTCAAGTTGGCGTCTTCAGACAGGGTGGTTTGGATTTTGGGTATGATATTTGAAAGGAACAAAAACAATTCGACCAAATTATGTGATCAAGAGGAAAGAATATCTGAGTTCAAAAACCATTGGGATATAAAGATTACGAATCCTTGTTTCGATTCACACGAAGATTCATACACTGATTTCCGTTCCGATTATGTACACATGGCGTTGTCAGTTATATCGGAATCTTCAAGCGGATCTTCTGAGATGAACTCAGGGTACTTGACACCTGTTGTATTCAACTACTTCTTCTATTGGTGGACAACGCTCAATCACAGTATATCCTTACCTATCAGACAAGGCAAGTTGTTTAATAATTCACCGGTAAAGAAGTCATCAGTAAAATTGGGACCTCATCTCTTTACAATCAAATACTTACTTATTTTCCAGCCTTTGACCATTTCTCATACCTACCTCCATTCTAGTGAGAAGAAGCTCAATGGTGCAGAGAGATTAATGTTTACTGGTCTAAAAGGACAGTTCAAGAGATGTACAATCGATTTGCACCAAAGAAAGGAATTTGTGACTTATATCAATGAGCAGTTGAATATTCGGAATCAAATAATGCATCTTAAAATGAATCAAGGTGAAGTGAATGTTGATGATGCGGACCTTAGAATAATCCGGGCTACTTATAACAATAAGAGTGTGAAGGAGCCATTGGTTAGGATGATGATGGGCGATCATAAGCCCACCTCAAACGCCGATGCAAATGACGACGAAGATTCCAATGCTTTCGATTGGTCTGATAATGTGAATCAATATGATGATGATTTATCTTGGGTAGACTCAGATGATTTTGTCGAATTAGAATTTAGTGAGCCCTTATCAGAGAACCCGAAGGTCGAGGTCATTCCGTTCTGTTACTCACCTAAGTTCAGTTACTTTCGTGAATTTACTTTCCATGACGATGGACCTTATCCATTTGGCAAGGAGGACATTTACATGTACAATATTAAACCAACAAATCCTGATGATTCGCAAGCATCTCTATTAGCTGATAGGATCAAGACGATAAAGGGTGAATTGAAGAAATCCAAACAATTGTTAGGAAACATGAAGGGTGATGCCTTTAGCGCAACAGATATTTCCAGAGTTAAAAAGGAAATTAAGTTGAATGAAGATAGGTTGGATGTTGTGCAATCTGTGTGGGAGAAGTTTGCAGGAAGGGATATCCTGTGTGATTCTTCCATTTATTCAGGAACGCTTTCCAGAAGGCCAACAAGAGCTTTATCAATGTATTCCAGTCATACAACTACATACCAGATGGAAGAGGCAAGAGAGAGTTCTGCAAATAATTTCCACAATCGTTTCATCGTTCATAACCTACAAGTCAAGTGGGACAATTCACTTCGTGATAAGTTCATGACTTACATTCAGAATGTTAATGATCGTAAATCCATAGGATATTTCATGAGTAAGAAAGCAGTGGATTTGGTTGAAAGTGTTATCAATGATAGCTTAGATGAAGATGAAAGGGAAACTCTCGATGATATTTTCAATAGCTCTTACTCCAGAACTTCCGAAGATATCATTGAAAACTTTACTGACGAATTGAGCGAAGTTGCAAATGAGGATGAAGAAGAAATAGTCAATAAGTACTTGATTAAGTTGATACATCCTCAAATTCAATTGGTTAGTGAAAAAGATCCAGATTCATGTTGTTTAATTACTTCAAAAGACTTAGAGATGAGAATTGTGGATGTGACAACCAAAGGTCTAGATCGTATAATAAGTGAGAGTAATCAACTATCAGGCACAATTGAATCAAGGTATGGGGTGTTGTTCAATGATAGTCACATTTTTGTCTTCAAAAAGGATGAGAGCACTATTGCACACCCTCAAATCCACTATGGAAATGGACATTTGAATTCTGATGTGAACTGGCCCCCTTGGGTGGAATCCGAGGTTTGCTACGATAGCTCATGGGCAAATAATCAACTAATTGCAGAGAAGAATACTTTAGCCATGTTGTACAAGAAGCCAAATTACTTGTTCAGCGATTACAAGTCAATTCCACCCCAAAGCAATGAGATAAAGGTTCACTTGGCCAAGTTTGTTATTAACACGACATCAGAGCAATACAGCACTGTCTTCTATGTAATAACCAACTTGTTGGTGCATAGTAAAACGCACAGGGACCAATTGCTTAATAGGTTGGATAAGATTGTTTCGTTGTCGGATTCCTCCGATTTTGAAGGGCTTGATAAGAAGATAAAAGAACTCCAAACTACTATCAGAGAGTACCATATTATATTATTGCAGTTGGATACATATATGAACCAATTGAGCACCACAGAGAAGGATGAGACAGCTGCATTGCGCATGGATTATGAAAAAGCCATCATTGAATTGAATATATTGATGAGAGGTCTTGGATTGAGAAGTTCAAAAACAAAAGCCCATAAACAGGACTCTAGATTTTGGTCAATCTCCGCAGATCAATTGATTTGGCATATCTTGGATAAGAACAGAGAACCGTTTATTGATTTTGCACTTGCCAGGGCCAATTTTAAAAGATCGGATTCATTCGACGGATCGAATAAGAACCAAGTTACCATTTCCATGATACAGGGTTTTAATTTACAGGAAAATTGCTATTACCCCGAGCTTTTAAGACCTCATTTATCCGATCACGATATCGAACGGATTGGAACAGGTAGTGCTGCTAAGAAAGAATGTGCTAAACAGAATCCAATAATCACTATGCAATGGGAAATGTTAAATGCAATTGGTGGTATCCCTATCATGCAAAATGCCAAATTGAGCATCGAGCCTTTGAATGTGGCGTTAGATTATGCTACAGCTAAGAGTCTTTTTGAATTCTTATTTCCTAATCAAGACAGCGAGGGCGCAGAACAGATTATCAAAGACCACGTACAAGGGGAGGTTAATCAAGTGAAGCAAACGAGCAAAAAGAACCCGTTCCGACAATTGATGAAGCGGTCTTTGAACTCTTCGAGTGATAGCGAAAAGTCATCGCTCGTGGAATCAGATTCTTTCTCTTCTACTCCTAATTCTACCACTTTGTCGAGTAAGTTATCTGAACTGGATTCAGATAAGTCGAAGAAGCCGTCAGAGAATAGCAACGAGCTGAAGAAACGAAGCATGACATCAAGCAATGATAATCACGAAAATGATAGTGACGCTGATGATATATCCATCATCATAAACAGATCTGCTAGATACTTATCTATCGTGAATATCGAGGTGGAGAAGTTTATGCTTCATGTGAGCTTCAAGGCCCCACTCCATTTGAAGTTTCTCAATGTGCATGAATTAACTTTGAATATTCCAAGCTTGAAGTATAAGAACAAAATGTGGTCAGGGGAGGAGTTTGCGCTTCGGGTGAAGAAAGATCTCATAAAGATAATTCTCCAACACACCGGCAAGATTTTAAGTAACAAGTTCAAGCAGAAGAAGAGGGATAAGATTGCCGAGCCATTGAAGCAAATTGCAGATTATGCATCCTTCATGACGTTGCAGGACTTGCAAAAGGAAGGTAGGTCTAGAGATGCTGCGAAGACCACCGAAGGAGATCATCCACATCCACATCCACATCCTCATCATGCGCATTCTCGACATCATAATGGGAAGTTGGAAAGTCCACATTTGATCGAAAGTTATTTGGAGAAGGTGGAGGAGTAATAATTGTGAGTTTTCACTCACTGTCTTTATTTATTGAATCGGTAGTATCCGATTTGTTATGTTGTATTACTAGGCAATGGCCATTGCAACTATATATTATATGTACGATTATTTTGATTTAATGCTACGAATAATAGCCAGGATTTCTTTACTCTGTCAATTTAAAGCAGTGTTGTGGAAAAAAATGGGAGTTCTGTTTATTCAATCAAAGGAATCTCAAATGAAGCAATAGCTTAAGCTCAGAAAGGTGAAAAGTATTGTAAGTTTTCATTTATTTCGCATCCAATCATGCCTCAATTTTCCAATATCTTCCCACAATTGCTAGGGATCGAGAAGAACTACTTTTGTAAGCAAGCTCATAGATTTGAAGTCACAAACTGGGTGAAATTGCCCCCCAAATTGCTACAGGTTTCACAGTTGAAAAACAAGGCTTAATTATTCTCTTGGCTTATGGTCACAGAAGTGGTCCCAGATAGTAGCCCCAAAGCTCAGAAATGAGTAATACCCTCCTCTAGTTATCTAAATATGCTAGTGTGCTCAAATTTACTCATAATTGATGCCTATTCACCCTGAAGGCATTGTAGTGGCAGGTCTCCTTCTAAGCAAAGTACAATTCAATGTAGGCGTAAGATAGCATTTTTCTCGGCCTGCTCGGCCCAACTTATTCTATACTGTAATAATCAAGATCAACCAAGTTCACACTCCAGTGACTAAAGTATCAGGATACTCCCGAATATTAGGTCACTGGGCTCATGATGTACGTATCGGTCATTTGTCTGCCTAGTAAGATTGTTAAAGGTACCCTGGACGGGAATAGTTGAGATCACGTGAGACTGTGAACGTGATCTCCCAGGAGTTGGCGGATACAAAACCACTGACTTCTACAAACATTCATCTGTTTCTTAGTCTCTTTACTACCTGCTAGTCCATTTATTACTCTCCTATTAGTCAATTGAGCAATCTCGACCCTGGAATCTCCCAGCACGCCTGTTTACGATGTCCTTCTTTGAGTCTCTTAGGGACAAAGCAGTGGCTACTATTACTCAAGTTCTAGATAAGAAGGAGGAAGTGAAATTGACCAAGGATGAGCTCTTCTGCAAAGAGTATAATTTGCCAGACGGTGAGACTATATTGTCAGAATCAGCCGCTGAAGTTGGTGTCAAATCCAGTCATAATAAAGATGCATATAAGAACATTCCATTTCCACAAGGTAGAGTGTATGCAACCCAACACTTCTTAGTATTCAGAGACCTGTTTGATCATAGGAATTGCTGTTTCACTATTCATTTACTGAGTGTCAAGAAGGTGGAACGATTACCCTCTCGGGACTATGGCTTTGCATTAACAATTACCACTCATAGTCAGATAAGCGTCACGCTTTACTTGATAGGTTTAAGGTCAGACAGTGAGAAATTTGCTCAAACCTTGAAAGTCATTTTGAAGAAGAATTTGAGTAACATCAATAAGTTCCAAATTTTCCTCAAGACTTGCTATTCGGAGTATTTGTTGGCCAAGAATCAAATTAGCAATGAAAAAATCGACAGCCCTCCGAATGGTGGACTTGGCTTGGAATTCAAATTTCCAGGAAATGCCAAAGATTCGAAAGACAAATCAAAAATGAAATTGTGGTTTGATTTGTTTCGTGTGGATGGTAGGAACTTATCATTGATCAAAACCCCTATGTTCTACAAGCTTGTCAGGGTTGGTCTCCCAAATAGATTGAGAGGAGAAATTTGGGAACTATGCTGTGGATCTATGTATTTAAGATTAGCTGATCAAACTGAATACGAGAAGTTGTTATCACAAAATATGCATAAGAAATCGATTGCTATTGAAGAGATCGAGAAGGATTTGAATAGGTCATTACCGGAATATTCGGGATATCAATCTCCAATTGGTATCGAAAGGCTTAGGAGAGTGCTCACCGCTTTTTCGTGGAAGAACCCGGAAATTGGCTACTGTCAAGCCATGAACATTGTGGTTGCAGCTTTGTTGATTTACATGTCCGAAGAACAAGCATTTTGGACCCTTAACTTATTGTGCGATAAGATTGTTCCCGGGTATTACTCAAAAACTATGTACGGAACCCTCTTGGATCAGAGAGTTTTTGAATCGTTGGTCCAATCAACTTTACCAATGATATGGGAGCATGTCGAGAAAAATGATATTCAGTTGTCAGTTGTTTCTTTACCTTGGTTTTTATCATTATACTTGACCTCAATGCCATTGGTTTTTGCATTTAGGATCATTGATATCTTTTTCTTACAAGGTGCCAAGACGTTATTTCAGGTTGGGTTGGCAATCTTAAAGGTAAATGGAGAGGAATTGTTGAAAACCAACGATGATGGAACCTTTATTTCAATTATAAAGGAATACTTTAATACTCTTGACCAATCAGCACATCCTAATTCTCCAAATCCCAAGTTCAGAAATATCACAAAGTTCCAAGAACTCTTGGTGACTGCCTTCAAAGAATTTTCTATCATTAATGATGAAATGATTAACAAACACAGATTGAAATATAGAGATTCAATCTTCCAAAACATTTCTTCGTTCGTGAAGAGAACAGAGATAAGAAACTTACCTAAATTGGCCAATATAGACCAAGCTACATTAAGCATTATTTATGATCGATTTTACGCATTTGTGGAGTCTTACAATGTTACATTAGGAAGTGGGTCTTCTCTTATGGATTTTAAAGCATTTAAAAGATTCATGAATGATATTTGTGATTGGATAGATAATAGAGACCATCAAGGTGCGGGTGTCACCACAGATGATTTCTTGAGAAGACTATTCGATAATTGGGATGTGGAGGGAGCAGGCTTCATCTCATTGTCTGATTTGGTGATTGGACTTAACAAATTGGTGGAGAAAGACTTGATGACATCAATCTCTAATTTCTTTGAATTGTACGATGTGAGGAAATTAGGCAGAATTGATAGAGAGGGCATATTGCAAGTTTCAGAGGACTTATTGTGTATAACATCACCATGGAAGGATGGTATTCTTTTTGATAGAATTACAGATGGACTAATCTCGCAAACTGCACTAAACGAGCAAAAGAAGAACCCAGATTTTGAAGGAGAAATTATTATTGACAGACTGAAGTTTGAACATCAACAAATTGAAAGATACTTATCAGGTGCTAGTACCTTTATTCAAAGAGCATTTGAGTATGCACAACCAGTTGAGGAAGAGATTTTGATTCAGGATTTAGTTATGGACAACAAAATCTCACACAATGCTGCATTGAATCCAAATACACCAGTCTTCGTGAATCTTCCTACCTTCAGAATGGTTGTGTTAGCCGATGAAACTTATGAATTGTTCTTTAGTAAAACTTTTAGAAAATCCATTCATCTTGATAAACCATTGGACTCTAAATTTGACTCAATCAGGAACCTTAGAAGTATGTTTGATGGATTATTGGCTGATGGTAGAAAAGTGGCAAGAGTTGTGAGAGACCGTGTGGATGTTGCAGCCAACAATGTGTTGCACAACAATGAGGACAATTCCTCTATGAAATCTTCTAAATCCAAGGTCCATGAAGAAGAGGAAGAAAGGGACGATGATTTTGGTGTAATTTCTATCAATGAAGCTGATAAGGACTTGTTACTTGGTGCAGAAGCTCAGGTATTGACTGACCCAGTTCATCCTGGATCAGGTGCTAATAGAGATTTGAAAAGATTGCACCAGGAAAATGGGAATGTCCCAGATAGTGAAAGGAAAGATGAGAAGGGGGAAATCAAGAACTTAATCGAGTTCGACAATTCATGAGTTTATAAGTAGATATTGACTCTAGTCAAAGTACTTGAACATAGTCATGTGCTGCAACTTAACAGCCATCAAGTTCTGTAAAGAAGCATATTTTTCATTTCCAGAAACTACAAGCATAAAGTAAATAAAATACATTCTTAAATACAAGCTTTTACCGATGTGCCTTAATGAAACGATAGTTTGATCAACGAGAACCTGTAGATTGTATGGTTAGGAAGGACTTGGACACTTCCCAGATTCCTGATGGATTGAAAGTCAAATATCACTATTGATTTCAATCAAATTATTAATGCCTGAAGCCAATCTGGAAGTAAATCTGATTCCCAGTCCAGAACTTTCGAAAATGAATAGACTAATTAGACCGACCAAATAACTTTCTCAACTTACCGAACTTCTTCTTTTCTTTTCCAGCAGACTTGGATGGCTTAGTACTCTCTCTTAAGGTCGCACTACCGTCCGCATGATGCGATACAGGAGACGAAACACTGCCTGAAACCTGAGTTCCCTCATCATCAGAGTCATTAAATCTAGAAGAGAAACCACCATTTCTACGAGAATCGTGCGTTTCACCTTCATCAGAATCATAAAATCTTGATCTGAAATTATCTTTTTGAAATCCATTATTTGCAGGAGCCGGTGGTGCTGGTTGTGGAGTCTTAGATGGTTGTTGTGATTGAATTCTATGCTGTTGTGGGTTGACAGTTGGCTGCGAGTCCCTCATTGTCGTTCTTTGTCTTTGAGGCTGTTGTGGTTGGTGCTCCGCCTCTTTGCTGAAAGACGACGTTCTCTTAATTGGCTTGAATACTGATTTTGGTCTTGCATTTGCCTTTGCATACAATTCAGCTGCTTTGAGTTTTGAGGGAGATTGGTAATTTTCCTGTAATGCGGGATGAGGTGCCATTGGTGCAACATGAGGGGTATACATAGAATTTCTCAAAGATCTTCCACTCATTCCTCCATTATTATTCTGCTGCTGTGTAATTCTTGGATCAGCACTCATGGATTGTGGTCTCAATGATCTTCCAGCTAAACCACCTTGTGACTTTTGCGAAGGTTGCTTTCTCAATGTCTGGGACATTCTGTTATTCCCATTTGCACTTGAATCAGAAAGGGGAATGAAAGTGTGATTCTGTTTCAAATCATTCAATTGAGATGAGGACAATTTAGAGTTTAATTTAGTATTCTCGGCAGTCGTCAACGAGAGATAAGCATCACGAGCCGCATTTGCGTTGGCCTTCGATGATGTAGTCGAAATGTTGGAGAATGAGTTTGAATTCTTCATGGCAGACTTTATAGGTTTCTTTAAAGATGACTTAGATTCAAAAGTGCTAACTGAGTGGAGCGATGAGCCTGAACTGCCGCCATTGATGGGTGGGGGGACCTGAAGTGCATCTAATTGTGAGACAAGGGCATCTTCTTGTGCATCTTCAATAATTTCTGGAACCACATCAAAAGTTGGTCTTAATTGCTTTGCCAACCTGTTAGACTCAGTATCATCTTCATCATCAGTTGAAATTGCCAGGGGATGCTCGATAATACTGTCACGGTTTGAGAGTTCATTAGTGTTAAAGTCTCCATATCGGTTAATTATACCAATCTCACTGGTAGATCCAGTGGCCAAGTCTTTAGCTTCTCTATCAGTATCATATTCAGAAGAATCACCATACTCTGGAGTTGAACCTTTTTGAAGATGATCCGAAGGAGTTTCTGGAACCCCAGTAGTCTCAATTTTTTTCTTCTCAAGCTCGTCAACAACAACATGCGATCCATCTATGGAAACACCCGCCACGCCTTCATCGTCTGATAATTCGTGATCGTCAACAGAAGCAAGTAATGGCTTCGAAATCTGATCCTTGGATTCCGAATTATCAGAAGGAGTTTCAAATGTTTCCCTTGTAATAGTAGAAGTAACAGCCTCACCACCAGTCTTGTCGGAGGTGACCTTAACCAGACCATTTTCAAGTGCGTCATTTGGATTTGAGGCACGTTCCGCTTCTTCCTCTAAAAGAAGCATCTTCTTCTCGTTTTCCAATCTAGCCAACTTCAATTTTTCAAACTCGAGCTTTTTGATTTCTAAATCTCTAGCCAAATCCTTCTCATGTTGGATTTGCTTCTCTAAAGCTTGTAATTTCAATTCGTGCTCACGAGAACTATCAATTTGGCCCAAAGAATCTTCCAACTCTACGTTTTCAGTCATGGAAGTCATGTTGGGAGAGTTGACCAAACTAGACAACCTTGAAGAAGGTTTCTTTCCTGATAATGAGTTCAATGAGCTGGTACGAATGGTCTTCTTGGGTGGTGCCCTCAAGGAGCCAGTCCTTGGGATATTTGAGCCCGATCTAATCGAGTTGTTTCTTGAGATCTCCTTGTTCAAGTTTTCTTCAGGGACCTCAATAATCTTGATCCCGTTGGGGGTGGGGATGTACTTCTTGACCATTTTCTTTGGGGCGCTTTTAGGGGCTGGAGGAGACAGAGGTTGGTGCGATAATCTCAAGTCCTTCATGTTGTCGTGGTTGTTGAAGTAACGCTGGTTGGCCTCCTCGGTAATATCATCCAAGTACGAGTCGTCGATGCTGTCGTCAATGTCGTACACAATTTTCTGGTGGGTCTTCTGGGGAGTTCTCGCTCTGGCGGGCGGAGGCGATGCTACCGAGGAGCGTGACGTGGAAGAAGTGATGGACGAGCTAGAGAACCCTCTAAACTGTTGCTTCTGGCCTGCTGGAGCGGCTGACGACAACGAGGGAGACCGCTTCAACAAGCTGGTTGAGCGGGTAGGCTGGTTTGCTGCCGGTTTGATGATATATTGCATGGAATTGGAGCGCTGGACCGTCTTGGTGGGCTGATGGGCCCCCAGCTTCATGGCCTCGCCAATGGTCAATGCAGCGGCCAAGGCGTTGCTGCTGGGCTGGCTGGAAGCCGGCGCAGTGTGGTTGACTCCAGTGTATGCCGGCTCAAGCCTACTTCTACGTCTATTGAACATGGTAGCGTAGGCTGGTGGAATGGAATGGGTGGAGGTAAGGTCTGTTTTGAAATTTATGATTGCCCTAGTGAATTCCAGGTTAGGAATTTGTGAGGGTGTCACGTCAACCTGCGAAGGATGTGGGACACCAGCGAGACCTAGTACCAGCCAGGGAGGCGGTGCGCGAGCGACTAGCGAGCAGTACGGGGATTACGGGGCTGGCACCGCGCGATGCACGCGCGGTTAGGCGACACGCTGCTAGTGGGGCTGTCTGGGCTGACGAGTGAATGGGGCTTGCGCAGGGTATTTATGGCCAGGGGGACCACCACAAGGGTATAGCACCATTGGATAGCAGCCATAGCTGACGAGGATGTTGGTGGGGCGGACACAGAGACCGTGGACCGGTTCCCGGCAATGGCCAGCGTTTTGCAGTGGTATTGTTCTGTTGGTGACACGCATGGCTCTCTGGAGACGGTGAGGACAATACGGGCAGCGTGCAGGTCGCAGTGCTCAAGCCCCAGCAGAAGCTGGACTCTGCTTAAACCCAGTAGCATGGATGTTTATTTGAGTAGAGCATGCCCAATGGAAGACATCACATGTCACTTCCATCTACAGTAGATGGTATGCAGCGATGAAGCATTTGCCGAATCGCCGACCTTGGTTTCTCCCTACCAGTACTCCCAAGGTGTGGCTTAAGGACTACAAGGTGTAACCTAGTCTCGGGTGGTTGAGGATACGCCTGGTATTACTGTAGGGAGTGGTGATTTCACCGCTACTTATACTGTCGTCCTAGCGCATATGTACATTATATTAGTTCGTTTCTTCCGTATCCCATCAGGTTATACCTATTTCTTAGTTGATTTATTAATCCAGACTTAGGCAGGATCTCTCTGGTTTGCTGCAGGTTGGTCTTCCTGGCCTCGTATCTGGTTTGATTTGAGCAGCTCTGTGTCTGATTTGAATTAGAAAGCTGGCTGATTTGGAGAGAAACTCTGCTGTAGCACTAACTAAAGGTGGAAAGCTCCGCCCTCCCAGGAATGCCTAAAGTCGTCCACCCTACCGCACTCTGCGATTCAATCTATTCAATCCCACGAGATTGGCCACCCAAGTGCCTGTTCGTTGACCATGGGCAACCACCCCTGCAAGAATCGGACTGACCGATAACAAAAATCCACTCCACAAAAAGCCCTGGAGCAACGGCATGAGTATCTGGTCCTTGATAATAGCATATATCACTATCGAGGGGGTAATAGGCTCGAGTGGCGTGAGCGAATCTCTGGCTTCTATCTCCTTCTTATCGAGATCACTATTCACGAGTTTGAGTTCTTCTTCGCTGAGGGTGGCAACGTCTTGCGTGTCTCTGCCTGCGTACGAGTTCAATTGCTTGATGAAGGTCTGCTCAAACCGCAAGTCTGGTATCTTGAAGTCCATAGTTGTGTAGTTGAAGTATGGATGTATATCGGGGATATGTGGAGTTGGCCTTGTTCGAATGATGCCCCGAATTGCACATTGAGTTTTTGCATGTTAGGTAGGTGCCATGATGATGGGACCAACTTTTCTAATTTAAAGGGTGTCAAGCAGCAATGCAGATAACCAGGGTATGCCAACGACAAGAACTCAATATTACCTACTGATCCATCGTTCCAAAGCACAATCTGTATCGTATAGTTGTTTCGCCACCATTCTTTTACACGTTGGTCGCAGAAATCTTACAGGTTACCCGATTACATATCGTTGAAAATTTAACTCACCACAACATTCATCATCAACACCATGGAAATAGATAAGGGCGACGGACCAGCCGTCACTATCAGAGAGACTGACAGAGACCACGTGAATTTCATCTTGAAAGATGTGGATTTGTCGGTGGCAAACTCCATCAGAAGAACCATGCTTGCCGAGGTGCCCACTTTGGCTATCGACTTGGTGGAAATCGAAGTCAATACATCCGTTTTAGCAGACGAATTCTTGTCACACAGATTGGGACTCATCCCATTGATAAGTGAAGGCATCGAGAGCTTGTCATACTCCAGAGACTGTACCTGTGATAACTACTGCCCAAAGTGTTCCGTCAAGCTTGAGTTAACCGCCAAATGCGATACCGACTCCACCATGAACGTCTACTCGTCAGATTTAGCCAAATTTCACAACGGTTCCAGGCTCGGGGATCCAGTAATAAGAGATGCCAACCGCAGGGGTCCATTGATCTGTAAGCTCAGAAAGCATCAAGAACTCAGAATTACATGTATTGCCAAGAAGGGTATTGCAAAGGAACACGCCAAATGGTCACCATGTGCAGCCGTCGGTTTCGAGTACGATCCATGGAACAAGTTGAAGCACACCGATTACTGGTACGAAATAGACGCCAACGAAGAATGGCCCAAGTCGGCAAACTGCGAATGGGAAGAAATGCCAGATCCAGATGCCCGTTTTGATTACAAGGCAAAGCCATCGAATTACTACTTTGACCTTGAAAGTGTGGGAAATTTACCACCAAACGAGGTTGTCATCAGAGGTATTGAAACTTTACAATTAAAGTTGGCAGGTATTTCCGTGGAATTGAACAAGCACAGCGTCGAAGGAAGCAATGCCAATGCTGGTGGTTTCACCACCTATGGTAGAACGGATTATGGTGGCGATTCTCCAAATGGGGATGGTACTCCTTATGGCGATGAAGGTGGATTCGGTGGAGGATCTAATTGGAATTAAGTTCCATAAGCTAGTGGAGCTAGCAACATGCCCAAAAAAATAGCATGGGTTTTGTATAATTAGAGAGGGATTGCTATGGACGAATGAGTCGATTGATCTAGAGGTTTCGGTATCCTTCAATAGTATGTAATGTCCTGTAACATAAACGAATCAAAACAGCAAAATCAAGCGCCAAAGAGTATACAGCCACGTAAAAAACCGACTAGTACCCACCATCTACTCATCTACGGCTCTTATTTGGAGGCCTCATACTATTATAAGTCTTGAGGTTCTCTTCGTGTGTGAAGTGAATTTTCATTCGCCATCTCTAAACCCTCCTGTGGCTAACACTATCTATTCTCTATAATTTGGATGTTTAGCTTTTATCTTCTAAAAATTAGCTCCTTTTGTTCCACGCAACCACTTCATCGAACTTCACCAAGTCTCCTCCAAAGATGTCCAAGCTGCTACCGTAAGTCAAATCGACTTTTCCGTTGCTAAGCTGCTGCACCTTGTCCAAATCCCCTACCAGTCTGGCGCCTCCAGCGTACACGATTTTTCCTTCAAAACCAGAAGGACACCAATCTCCGAGTTTTTGCACCAAGTGCTCATCAATACCGTTACACAACCCTTCGACGTCGGCAGCATGGATCAAGAACTCGTCACAGTACTCGCTTACCTGAAGCAAGAATTCCTTCGACAACTTATTTTGGGTCAAAGTTTGCCATTTGTTCATGGCCACAACCCAGTCAGTCGTACCATCACTAACGACGGTTCTGCAGCTCAAGTCCACGATAAGCCTGTGCTTGCCCACCAATTGGGACACTGATTTCAATTTCTGCCAGTCGAGCTCCTTTTGGCCCTTGTTGTCGCTGAACAACCAACTGGTAAGAATGACGTGAGACGCCTTGTGGTGATCCAACCACTCAAGGGCATTTTCATCGGTGATGCCGCCTCCCACTTGGAGGTGGCCTGGCCATGTCAAACAGGCAAGTTTAGCTGCCTCGTCATTGACAGGATTGGTTCCAAGTTTAATCACATGGCACCCATTGACCTGGTTATCTTTGTAGAGTTGAGCGTAGAACGAAGACGGCTTGGTGCTGACGAAGTTCTCCTTGGTCGAGGCGTCGTGGGTCAAGTCGTCTCCCGTCAAAGTTCCCCCCACAATTTGCTTTACCTGGCCGGAGTGTATGTCGATACAGCCCCGAAACTTTGTCATTGTAGTTGGTGTGTGGTGTCCGTAGTTGCGGTTGTTTCGCGATTAATGAGTCAGATAGCGGAGTGCGAAGTATGGGATCACAGCACTGGCAGACGGCTGTGTCATGTCATGCCAGCACAATTATGGGAAAGATACAAGAGTAGAAACTGCAGAGGAATCGCTAATGACTCGATGGTAATGTGGCTTCGATCAAATACTGAGTCAAGCTTTGGAATTAATTTATTTAATTAGCTACTGTTAGCCTTTACCGGTTGAATTACCCTTGAATTCGGTAGCAAGTGCTTACCATTAAAGGGACCACTCTTCAATCAAAAGGTGATTGTGTCCGTTTTGTATTCAAATTAGAGTTTTCTTCCTGGTTTCAAGACATTCGTTGGTATATATTCACTGTGTTGAAGGTTCGATACTTGTGTGGTGGTCGTGGGGCTTCTTCAAACCTACCTACAAATGCACCACCACAACCACGCCCTGTAAAACGTTGCTGTAGCTGCTGTTGTCATAGCTGTTGCCATTTTAACGACCTACAAGCAGCTTCTGACGACTTGTGGCTGCCCCACACTGAGCATCGCGAGACTCGCGACACTAATCAAAAACATTCGAGATGAGATGCACCACACCATAATGGCTGACGATGAGTACTTGAAGGCTTTAGAGGCCCAAAGACGAAACTTCGAGGCCCAGTTCGGCTCCTTGGAATCCTTGGGATACGATGACAAGTCCAAGAACGTGCCTGAAAGCGAAGAAAGTGAAGAAAGTGGGTCCAATGATAGCGATGACATAGAGCTAGACTCGAGTGAATCAGATGCACACTCGGACTCAGAGGACGTTGAGTCCGACTTCGAGGGCTTTGATGAGGCACCAGAGCCTGTGGTCAAGCCCAAGGTCGTGAGACTCAACCTGGGATCGGGAAGTCCCCCTCCTATCACCACCAAGAAGGAACGCAAATTAGCAAGACTTGGAAGAGCACCCACCTTGGCAGAAATCGAAGAAAAGGAGCGTGTGTTATCAAAGATAACAAAGAAGCAACAGGCCCAGGCTGCTAAGGAAGATGATGACAACTTGGAAAATGATGTCAAGTTACAAAGATTGCTCAAAGAATCTCACATATTGGCCAGCCAACTCGAATACTCCGGAGCAGACGTCACCTTGCAGACTATAGACTACGAGGACCCCACTGGTAAGGCGAGAAGAAGAGCGTTGGACTCTCGTATCCGGTCGATTGCTGCCCTCAACTCCTCCACTGGTGGATTACCCAAGAAGTTGGAATCGATGCCTATGCATGCTAGAAAGGGCATGATTAAGTCCAGGCAACAAAAAATCGCTCAGTTCGAGGAAGAGGCTAAGAATGCAGGCATAGTGTTATCCAAGGTCAAGAAGGGTGAATTAAGAGACTTGAACATCGGAAAGGGTTCTACCTTGGCCAGTGACAGAATTGGTACAGGAAAGAAGGTAGAAAAGAGAATCAGAGACAGGGGTTTGAAAATCAACGGTGTTGGTAGAGCAACCAGAAACGGTATCGTCATTGCCCAGGCTGATATTGATAGAATCAATGGCAGCCTGAGAGGTGGAAGAGGTGGAAGAGGTGGAAGAGGTGGAAGAGGGGGTAGAGAAGGTGGAAGAGGAAGAGGAAGAAAGTAGTGTACATAATTAATAGATGCGATATATTGGTCTCTATGTAGTATTTCGTCATTTCTAATCGTACAGGCTAAGATATGTGGAAGATGCTCAAAGTAGGAAAAATCCAAGCTGCAATCGAGATTACATCCTCAGAACCCAGCAATTTGAAGATCATTGTGCTGCTCGTTACTTGTGATCAGTAACCCATGTTCATTTGCTAAATGAAGCAAGCAAATAAAACAAAAACTTGTAGATAAGTCCTTCCTTTGCTCGTTACCATATAAACCAGCGATAGAAGTCACAACGTTACCAAATGTCTTCGTACTTACAACTTCCTTCATAGATTCCTCTGGTTTTGGCGTATCTTCTTTTTCAAGAGCAACCTCCTCCTCCTCCTTCTTTATAGTTTTCCATAAATTATCTTTCAATAACTTCACGTCAACCCTCTTAGCAACCCTCGAGAAATTAATGTTGTCCGGACGCTTTCTACCCAAAACCTGAGAGCCACCATTTAAAATCACATTCTTGTCATCATCAATTGGATTTGAATCAGTTCCTTGTAATGCATCATTGAAATCAATTCCCTGGAAATCGTCGTCCCCACCGAAATCATTATTGAAATCTTCATATTCTGCTTGATGGAAGGATGCAGCTAATCTCTCTTGCTCCTCTTCCTCATGCTTTTGATACTGTTCTGCGAAGAAATTCTCATCAGTAAGAGCCGCTGTGTTGGATTGTTTGGATTCCTTGTTTGGGAAATACAATATGTGGACTTGAGGCTTTGTGAATAAGTTTGTCAATCTTGAAGAGTTGTACTTGATGTCATCAGGTAACGTATTATCCTGTTTGCTGCCATCATTTCGTTTCAAAAGAATCGAGCTTGCTATTTTTGGGGGTTCAAATAAAAGGTCCTCATTATCTTCATCATCAAAGAAGTCTATAATAACCTGTTCCTTCTTTTTCTTTTTAGTTTCGGATGATGGTTGAGCTACTGCTTTAGTTGCATCCTGAGCGCCATCTTGCACTTCTAAGTTCTTGGACTTCTTTAATGCAGATACTTTCCAATGTTCGGGACCCCTCCAATTTGCATTAAGCTTTTCATCAAAGTATGCCATGAGATCACGGTCCAAAACTTCTGTTTTCGTAGTAGTTTGAATATATTGATCTGTACTGTTGAATAACTTTTGAACAGTACTTTGGTTGAAATTATTGATCGGATCGTTCAAATCATTTTCATCATTGTTATCATTATCGTTAAAATCATTATAGTCATTACCAAAATCTCCAGCTGGATCATCACCTTGCTCTTCATTATCGGTACCTGCATCAAAATCCCCAAACCCATAATCGTTGGCTATATCAGGAGCTTCTCTATTATCCTGCTCTTCCTGAGCCAAAATTTTGGTGTTGAAATTGTTTAGGATACTCTTGGCTTTTGACACATTTTCTATGGCAGCATTAAACTCATTCAAGGAGGGACAGATAGTGAGGGACTCAAAGTCATTGTCTTTGAATACGAACTTTTCAAGAGCTGAAATATCAATCTCTTTATCTTGGCTACTTCCTTCTTCTTCCTCATCTGCTTCATCATCCGATTCTGATGCTTTGGAGGAATCTTTCATAGGATTTGATGTGGCATCAAAAATGACCCTTCCAGATGCATCGATGTTGAGTGTGTTCAATAATAAACTTTTCGCACCACCTTCATCAAACTCGGCAAGTGCCTTCTTGAACAATGGATCGATCGATAATTCCTGATCTAATTTTTTGATCTGAATGGCCTCAAACTCTACCAACGTGGACTCGACCACACGGTTGTACTTCCTCTTTCTCTTTCCTTCGTCCTCGGCATCTTCATTGTCACTATTCTCTTCTTCGTTGCCATCTTCTTGAGGTACCAGGACCTCCGAATCGTGCTTTTTAGCGAGCCCACTAAGTAACTTACCGGTTTCGGTGGCTGCGGACTCGACTCTGCTCAGATAGATCTTGACACAGCCATCGAGCGTGGCTGAAGCTCTCTGGAAGTTGATGTTTTCCCCGTCTTTTATCACGTTCATATCGTGAAAGTAATCGATCAACGCAAACTGCCACGAGTTCTTGGAAGTGATCTTGTTGTCTGTGGAAAGCTTGATCCACTCCTCGAAGTTGGACAAGATTGTGTGCTTGTTTTCGTTGAAATGGATTGCATTTTCTTCGGAGAACGAGTCGTTGAGGTCGCTATTATCCACTAGACCTCGACTGACATGTCTGTTATTGGAGATCACTCGGTTTGATAGCACGCGATTGCCGCCGGGATTTTGGGGTGCTCGCTTCGAAAGGACGCGGTTAGAGACCATACGGCGATCAGCACCAGACGACGACCTCGCGCCATCGGGCTGTAGGGCTCGTTTCTTTGGCAACACTTGGGAACTCATGGGGTTGGTGGATGAGATGATGATTGTTTATGTTTATGTCGCGGGATCAGGGATCTGTGGTCACGTGGATTGCTCTACTTGTTGGAGAGCCCGCGCGACATGCGACTTGCCACCAAGCCCAACAATCACGCGACATTGTACGCACACCCACAAGATGCCAGCAATGTTGGATTGCACTGATCCTGTAGTGCCAGCAGTGCTGGTTGTAGTAACACCATGGCCATAGCAGCGCATCTAACCCTATCAAAGGCTCTGGAACAAGGTTTCTCCGGGTACTCTTGCTCCAGTTTCCCAATTGCCGTTTTCCAGAATCTTCCAACAATGTCGCAATTTTCGCACCAAAGTGGCTCACCTTGAATGACTCCAATCGAAGCTACACTCACAACTCTCTTTACCCTACCGATGTTAGGTTCAAGGACGTCACTATTAGCATCGACAGCAGCCAGGACTGGATTTCACGGTCCGGCTGCCGTGCGAGCCATTCACATCCTTCCGAGAGCACGCTTACCTCCTGTTCCAAGAATGATCACCACCCATACCAGACAGGTATCGAACGCCACCATCAACATGCTCCAAACACAAGAGCAGGCAGCCAACAATGACTTGAACAACCCTGCAGTGCAAGCCGACTTTTACCGGATGTTGCTTGCCAACAACTACCCCCACATCGTTGTTCAGAGGTACGAGACCCCTGGTATCGCACAATCCCCAGACTGTACCAGCTTGTATGTGGACGCCCTTAACAAGTTAGGCAAGAAGGGCAGAGCCGAGCAGATTGCCAACACTGCTGTGTTATCGGGCGCTCCTGCAGTGGGCCAGCCAGCAAGTGGCGGCTTACCTCATGGCTTTGGTTCCAGATACGAACCAGTTCACGTTATTGTATCTGAATCTATATGGACCATGCTCTCCAAGTGGTTGAAGTGGTTGATTCCTGTTGCCTTGGTCACCTACGGAGCAACGAATGCTTTTAACTACTTGGCCGAAAATGGTACCATTTTCAAGAACAGCGAAGTCAGTGATAAGTCCGTTGATGTTTCCCATTCTACCGTCAGATTCAATGATGTTCAAGGGTGTGATGAGGCGCGTGCCGAGTTGGAAGAAATTGTCGATTTTTTGAAAGACCCATCCAAGTTCACAGGGTTGGGTGGTAAATTACCAAAAGGTGTTTTGTTAACCGGTCCTCCCGGTACCGGTAAGACTTTGTTGGCCAGAGCAACTGCGGGCGAAGCAGGTGTTCCATTTTTCTTTATGTCTGGATCCGAGTTTGATGAATTATACGTTGGTGTGGGTGCAAAAAGGATCAGAGAATTATTTACACAAGCTAGGGAAAAGTCACCTGCTATTATTTTTATTGATGAGTTAGATGCTATTGGAGGAAAGAGAAATCCAAAAGATCAAGCTTATGCTAAGCAGACCCTTAACCAATTGTTAGTTGAACTCGATGGATTTTCTCAAACTGAAGGTATCATTATTATTGGTGCTACCAACTTCCCCGAATCCTTAGATAAAGCCTTGACACGTCCGGGCCGTTTCGACAAAGAAGTCATTGTGGAATTGCCAGATGTAAGAGGCCGTGTTGATATCTTGAAGCACCACATGCAAAACGTTGAAACCGCCGAAGATGTGGACCCTTCAATTTTGGCTAGAGGTACTCCAGGATTAAGTGGTGCAGAATTAATGAACTTAGTCAATCAAGCTGCCGTTCATGCTTCCCAATTGTCAGCACCAGCTGTGGATATGGGCCACTTTGAGTGGGCCAAAGATAAGATTTTGATGGGTGCTGCCAAAAAGAAGATGGTCATCACAGAAGAATCGCGCATCAATACTGCCTACCACGAAGCTGGACATGCCATCATGGCAATGTACAGTGCTGGAGCAACACCCTTGTACAAAGCCACCATCTTGCCTCGTGGTCGTGCATTGGGTGTTACGTTCCAATTGCCAGAAATGGACAAGGTGGACATGAGTCGTAAAGAGTGTTTTGCTCGTCTTGATGTTTGTATGGGAGGCAAGATAGCGGAGGAGATGATCAATGGTATAGAGAACGTCACTAGTGGATGTTCTAGCGACTTGGCCAACGCTACCAGTGTTGCTAGAGCCATGGTGACCTCTTACGGGATGAGTCACAAGATTGGCCCGGTGAGATTGAGCGACAACTGGGAGTCGTGGTCCCAAGAAATACGAAACATGGCCGACAACGAGGTCCGGGACTTTTTGATCGAGAGTGAAAACCGGACCCGTAAGCTCTTGAAACAAAAGGACTTAGAGTTGAAGCGGTTGGCCGAAGGGCTCTTGGAGTACGAAACATTAACGCGTGACGAAATGGAAAAGCTCGTGAGAGGTGAGAAGATCAAGAAAGAGAAGAGTATCAGTAACACAGTGATCAAGAGCAAGTCCAAGGAAAAGAAGGATTTGATTGATACCATACCTGTTGAGGTATAATGTATATAACAATGCATAGACCATTAGGACAACGTAGCTAGTAGTATGAGGAACCAAGGGGAGTAGTAAGAATGTTTCGTCAATGGGTCCTTTTTCACTTACAATTCACTGGTATATTCAGTACGATCTGCCTGTTCGCCGTTCTCACTTCATTCTCGCTAATTTGGAATATTCAATACGATCTACTCGTTGGTTGTTCTCCCCGCTGATTTGAAATAACCCGTACTATCTGGGAGGAACGCTCTCTCAGATCCCTTTCTCGCTTGTTACTCATTTGAGAGAACTGTAGGGCTAGTATTTAGCCAACTTGTCACTTACTACTCATTTCGCTACTCTCCAAAGACTTACCTTCTCGGCGTATTAAGCCGTTCTTGCCAGCCATCAATAGCCCCGGCAACACTGGGAGAGTTCCTAACCGGCAGGTCGGTAATGGCCCCACTGGCGGGCCGCGCTGACAGACCAATTCGCCTATTGTTAAGACGAAATTTTCACCTCCATGGCTAGTTTTTACACCTGTGGAACCACAATTTGGGCCTGGTTCCAGTCTGCGGATGGGATTAATGGACGGCGAGGGTGGGTGGTTTCAACAGTGGTGAAGCAAAGGTGTTTTCTGACTCCATCGCCTCCGCCAAACCACCTGGTTCGGTTGATGTCAGTGCATGTGCAGCCCTGACGGCCTGGAGCTGTTTCCGGCTATACGCGGAGCTGCCGGGGATATTCGTATTTCCGCTATCAGCTTCCTATCGGCCAGTGCCAAGGAGCCTAAATGTAACTAGAAATGACACCTGTATCGTGGGGTGACAGTTGACGGGGTGCCCAAACCTTCGAACGCACCCACCCGGGGTGCCATCTGTAGATCTGACACCCCAACGGTCTTCCTGCATCAACACCAACGGTTATGTCTCAGACGACAGGCCCGGAATTGTCGCTCTGCCGCCACTACTCCAACGTGCCTCCACCACCCCACGTGGCGATAACATCGCCGCACCTCCGGTCCCCATGCAGGCCACCAAGGGAGTCCAACCCACCACCACTATTGATCCAGCCCATCCATATCCCGACCACCGTCCGCAGACACATCCCGTTCTCCAGCCTCAACCCTCTGCTAGCCAGCCTCGCCCAGCTACCTTCAGCGTGCCTGCTCTGCTGCCTCGACCACCCCAAATCCGGACTGCTCCCCACCAACCCATCCAGGCCTCCAAATTTCACCACCCAAATCGCCTCCGTTGACCATGGAATCGTCGTTACCGTGGAACAACACGTTCTCCCCCAACACTCCTGCTGGCTCCACGCCTGGGAAGTCGCCGTACTACTCCGACTTGGACCAACTGTTGCACCAGCAACAGCTCCAGCACCAACAACACCAGCAACAGCAACAGCACCAACACCAATTGCACGAAAACTCGACTCCCAGCGCTCCCTCAGCGTCGCTTCTCCACGACACTCCCACCAACTTCACAGATACCGAGCACATGTTCCTCCAGCAGCTTGAAACCAACCTCTACGACGAGTCCAACGGCCAGCCCACTGCCCCGGGCTCGGCGTCTGCCACCCCGAGCGCCACCGACCCTGCTGGCTACACCCATCACCACCACCATCATCATCACCACCACCACCACCCACAAGACCTGTCCCACGACAACACCCCCAACTCGCGTCCCGAACTGCACCCTAAAAGCGCCAGTGGCACCCCTGCGGGCAACACACCCAGTGCCTACCGTGCAGCGTCACACACTCCTTCGGCGTCGAACCCCCCACTGGGCGCACCTCCACCACCCCATTTCTACGAGTTTGGCTTGGAAAACATGAACTTCATAATTCCCGAAGACCTCGACTTCGACGCTGGGCCCTCCCAGCCCCAGTCGGCATACCCGCCGTCGGCACTTCCACCAGCGCGTACCCCCAGCATGTTGGCGGCAAACAAGGCTAGACAAGCGGATACCGGCACCGACACCAAACGGTTTGCTTCGCCAATTCTCCCCAGCCAGAACGACAAGTCATACAACAACCAGCACTTCTTCCACAAGCATACCAAATCCATCGATCCTGCGTCAAACACAGGTCTGTCATCCTCTGCATCTGCACCCCATCTGCACGTCCGTCCTGACGCGGTGTTCACCCCGTTGGTGTCACCCGCTGTCACCCCCTTAGATACGCAGGTCAACGTCAACAAGGCGTCGTTCAGCCAACCTCCGGTCCAGACCTCGTTCGAGCCGTTGACATCTCCTGCATTAAATGCCCAGCCGTCCTCCTCCTCCGACAGAAGAAGAACCTCTTCTTCCGCCTTTGGCCCCACCATCGAAGAGCCCTCCCAGTACCAAACAGCCACTGCCACATCTTCTACATATCACAAGCGGAGAACCCCGCATGGTACACCCATCCTTCAAGCCAACCCGTCCTCCGGAAGTTCGAACGGCTTGACCAATGGCAGACATGGCTCTCCGTCGTTGAAGGGGACCAGACCTTCCACCAACTACAAACCTACTTCGTTTGAAAGATTGCCAGACTCCACCATGGATAGCAACAGCTCGACGCCAATGTTGCCGCCTCTGACCAAGAAGGTGGGCATTGCCAATACCCCCAATAACGGGGCACTGGCTCCGTTGATGGGCTTCACCATGGGAAGATTGGCAGAACAGAGTCAGACCGATGACGATGATCTTGATCCTGATGCGGACTTCGATCTCGATAAAAAACCGGGCTCCGGCAAGGTCAGTCGCTCGTCGTCCATTAGAAACAACAAGGCGTCCTTGAGCCGAACATCTTCCTCGTCCAGCCTCGATACCTCTCCAGGAGTACGTGCCCAAAAAGGCACCTCCGAAGATGGCACTGGTCAAGGCAAAAACAAGCCTGTCACCAAAAAAGCATCCCACAAGTTGGCCGAACAAGGTAGAAGAAACAGAATGAACATGGCCGTGCAGGAGTTAGGGACACTCGTCCCCAAGTCATACCATGAGGAAGTTTCTATTCCATCGAAGGCCACCACAGTCGAGTTAGCCTCTAGCTACATCAGAGACTTGCTCGGAGAGATCGACCGGTTGAAGAGCAAGCTCCAAGAGTAGCCAAAATGATAGAAGAGCTAGTAATGATGCAATATATGTAATATCACCTAGATGTAGACTTTTCACAATAGGTCATTGCCACAGCGGTGGGCTACCCGAGGAACTACAACAAGCCTTGGTACACTAAGTTGGCTTTTCTCCACTATAGTAATTTACACATTCATCAGACTCGAACTAACTTCACTTATAGTAAGATTGCAAAAACTGTTATTGAAGTACATAATAAGTAAAAGACACTTAATAATCAAAGCATAAAGTAGTATTTAGGGAAAGCCTTGTCTCCGTTGAGATCCTTGTATTTCTCGTCTTATTCGAGACTATTCTCACTACTCTGGTCTGGTAAATTCTCCACCTGATTCTTCTACATACTCTGGTATCGAATTGTCCACTTCGCTGTTGTGGCTTCTCGAGATAAATTGGTGGAGACTACCCACCAGTGTACTCAATACGTCACGCCCATTACACCCAGTGCCTTTCCATCGCCTTGTCTGGTCCTGTCATCACCGCAGGGCCCAAGGGAACGTGCGTTTATGCACTACCCTGCAGATATACGAAATGTGGAGTAGTGTTAAACGTCAGCGATGGCACGATGAAACAGGACCCAAAGTCTGTACCAAACTGTAACCTCGGCTCCAGTGTAACATATGGCAAGCTTCTGGGCACCCATCTTATTCCCGGCCCTGTTTGCACCCCACACCTCCAGCTGTTCCGTAACGTTACATAGGGTTGGTTATCTAAATGAGCCGCGCATGTTGCATTCTGGATCATGTTGCATGCCATTTGTGGAGAATATATAAGCCCACCATTCTGGAGACTCCATCAGCCAACTAGTCATGCCAGCACAGATTCCACACTACCACCACGACCAAATTGCAGAGAATGGATTCACAGTGATCCGCGGGTTTCTCAGTCCCCAAGAAGTCGCCCAGTACCTCGAAGCATCCGAGGCAGTGGTCCAGTTGGCCAGAGACGGTGACTGGCCTCATGTCAGAACTCGCGGCAAGCAGTTCCCACCATGGCCCAAGAACTTCAGTCCCGACATCTGGGGCGTCAGTGGCTTATTGCACCCTGACTTGGGCAAGCTCGCGTTGCCCTTCCACGAAGTGTATTCCAGTGACAAGATCTTGGACGTTGCTGGTGACATTCTTCAGATTTCGAAGGACGGCTTGTCGATGGAGTTGATGAACATGCTCATCAACCCCTTGACCAACTTTGGCTTGGACTGGCACAGAGACACCATTAAGCCTGAGGTCACCGAGGCCGAAGAGGCTGAACAGTTGGCTGATATTGGTGCTTCAGCGGCTGGTGCCCAATTCAACTTGGCCCTCACCGAGGACAAGTGCTTGATTGTGATTCCTAAGTCCCACAACAGAGTCAGGACAGCCGAGGAGCGTGAAAAGACCATAAACGGGGACCGTAAGGAGCACATCTCAGGCCAAATCACTGTGGATTTGAAACCTGGTGATATCGTTTTCTACAACAACAATATCCTTCACAGAGGCGAGTACGACTCGTCCAGCAAAAGAATCACCCTCCATGGTTCTTATGGCCACGTAGGATACGGCAAGTCCCGTGCAAAGGGAATTTTACAGCATGGCGTAGCCGAATGGCTCCCCAGGTTTGAACCTGAAACCGAAAACTTGCAGATGTTGAAGGAAAAGCTAGTCAAATTGGCTGAAGAATTCAAGGGTGTGGATGTAGGCTTTGCATTGGATGGTTAGCTCCACTAATTTCCATGATATGGCCCAGTGATGTTAATATGAATATATGATCTTACTAAATACCAATTGTTCAATTCTAGGAGAGCTGCTTCATATGGCGGAATCTAGATTTGTAGCTACGCTCGTAAAAGGGTTCCTTCAGTTAATCTTTATTACTATACATCAGCTCTGAGCTACTAGTATTGGTAACACTCATCGCTCGATTAGTTTCCAATAGTGGCGAACAAAGCATCTAAGTCAAATTCCTTTGCCCATTCGGTGACAACAGTAGTCTGCTCGACCTTTGGTGGCTCCTTTTCACCTCTCATGGAGCTCTTTGGTGCATCCAAATCCTCAGCACTTTCAGCAGTAGCCTTGGATGCCTTTGGTAAAGTCCAACCGATGATTCTACCGTCTCTCCAGTCGTTCAAAACGGCCATAGCAGCAGACTCCAAGTTTGGAATACCATGTCTGCCTAATCTTCCTCTGGTTCTGGCAACGTGGATCAAGAAATGCTTACTGAATTCATCAAGGTCAGTAGATGGAACTGGAGGTAATTGGTAGTACTCCTTCAAGCCATCTGCCATTTCGGTGTCCTTAGATAATTTCTTCAAGAGCATCTTCACGGCTGGAAGTGGGTCTATGATTTGCTTAGGTGGTAATGCTGATAATAATGCCAATTTAGCTTCCTGTTGGACCTTTGATACCTTCTTGGAGTTGACAACTTCGTCAGGGAAGACTATACCTGGGGAATCCAAGATCTTCAACTTGTTGTCAATCTTGACTTCTCTCATAGAAGTGGTGACACCAGCTTGGTTACCCACAGGACAAGCCTTTGAGCTGTTTCCGTGTCTGTTAGTCAAGGCATTTATAATGGAAGACTTACCAACATTAGGATATCCGATAACACCAACAATTATAGATCTTTTAAGGTTGGACTTAGCTGCGTAACTCTTCAATGCTTGCAATAATGAAGATGCGGTGATAGCAGAAGTCAAGTTCTTGTTGAAAGAGGTAGAATTAGCAGATCCTGGAGATGCTTTGATTGGAATTGTTGGGAAGGAAGACTTTAAGAAATCAAGCCATTGGTTCAAAGCATTAGTTGGGATCAAATCGACCTTGTTCAAAAGTAAAATCAATCTCTTTCCAGGGTTTTGCAAAACAGCTTGTTCGACCTTTCTGGATCTGGTAGCTTCTGGGTCTCTGGCGTCCAAAACGTATAAAATGACATCTGCAGAATCGACAACAGTCTTGAAGATCTTGTCGTAAGCCCTACGGGATTTGTCTAACTCAGATTTGCCTTGGTCCTCTTCATCTTCACTAAGTTCGTACTCAACGACTTCGTCGTCAGAGTCTACCATGTCATCGTCATCGGCCTCACCGTCAAAGTCCTTGGCAGCTCTCTGTGCGGACTGTAACAAAGCAGCCATTCCACCTTCACCTTCTTCTTCATCTTGATCCATGAGGTCTTCTACTTCTTCACCACGTGCTATGGCGGCTTCTTTCTCCCTTTGACGGATCAAACGTTGCTCTTCCCTCTTCTCCTTGTCCACACGACGTCCCTCTTCCAATTCGTGGATAATCTTTTCCTTGTAAGGGAAACTGGCTGGGATACCAGGATCCTTCTTGTTTCTGGACTTCCAAGTGACATCCTTCTTGGCCAACTTTCTGGTTTTTCTTTGGTGGGCAAGGGATTTCTTCTTGATACCTTCCCTCATACGGGTGGTAGTCCTCTTGGAGGTAGGCTTCTTGACTCTCATTATGCTGTGATGACTTGAGTTGTGTGTGAATAATTTTGATTTTGAAGAGGTTTTCAAGAGTGCACATGAGTGCGATGGGATGAGCTCGCGCCCCACCAAATCAGATATATGCGACGTTATCTAAAAGTCAGCCAGGACTGTCTAGAGGTAGAGATTATTGCTAAGCAACTCAACCAAGTGATTGCCAATGGTACCTTCAAAGTAGGCTTGTTTAAAATTGAGTACAACGACTTTTGAAAAATTATCAAGTCAGAATTATCACAAATATTCGTATATAAGCTATGTCACAAGATAAGAACGAGATTGCGCACGAAGTATAGAAACAGTTAAGATTTATTATAGATTCTGCAAAGGGGATAGTTTGAAAGACCAACATCTTTCATTTGTGAAGATATTGTTTTGAAGAAACTCATATGGTCTTAAAATTGTTTTGTGTAACTTTCCCGTTCTAGTCCAATTGATCTGAAAAGGCTAGCAACAGAAATGATATCGGAAGTTTGTCAGTAGGGATCAAGTCAGACGAAATAATTATCTTATTGAATGAATCTTGTAATTCTCATTTAACTAATGTAATCGCAAAAGTAAGTGTTAGAAGTAACATAACGCTACAGCGCACCGAAACACTGATACGAAGATGAAAGCGAAAGTTTACATAGTGTATTAATACTAAACTATGTGTACTCAAATGCGCTTCACGGAGGTTAAACTTCGGATAATATTTCGTGTACTTTTTATAGAATCTTGCAAAAAATTTGAAATTACCTAGAATGCATTCGAGAATCATTCGGAATTAATATATTGTTACCCCATCTATAACCATATTATCGGATTCAAAATGTGAACTAATCAGCTACTTGCCATCCCGACACATCGTGCTCTTCTGGGATGAATTCTAGGCAGCCTCCATCTTTGAAAATGGTTGTTTCTGTTTTCTTATTTCTAGAGCTGTTCTTGACGATCTTCCCAACAATCGGAAGCCTACTCACTACTACCCTTGCTTTCAATTTAGCCATGATTTTGAACTCTCTCTTCATTTCAGGAATTTCTTTCAAAAGGAGAAAACATTTGACCAACATTTCGTTAGCCGCCAACTGAAGAACCACACCTTAATAGGAAGAAAACTTGTCTCGGTTGCAAGAACCTAAGTGCACAATTAAAAAAGGTGGTATTTTGCATCCAACTAAAATACTTTTTGTATCATCCGTTTACAGATTACTTATCTTACAATCGGAACCCGGTCTATAGTCTCTGGTGTTTATTCTAACAAATAAGCCCAAATATGTAATAATGCGATTCTGTTTATGAAGTGAAGTTTGGTCAATGTATAGAATACAGTGTCAGTAAGCTTATTATCTGCCAGGACAATTTTGAAGCTTTTCAAAAACAATCACTCAACTTTTCCTGAAACTCTCTCTACTCGTATTTTCCGAGTGATAGAATGATGCATTTCTCTTTGGAACCACGAAAGGTTTGTTGAAATTAGTAAACCCATTTGGAGTATTTAAGCTACTAAAGCTCCTTGGAATTGGAGGCAGTTGCAAATATTCCGAGTCTCCATCTCCATCATTCAAGTTGATGTTCAGCCTTGTCCTCAACACTGAAGTTTGCTGCAATTTGGGACTTGTAGATAATGAAGACATGAGACCTTCTTCGAGATTAATATTCACGTCATTCTGCAAATTAATTTCCTCATACTTGTGAGCGAATTTATCAACAATAGGGATTCTAGATCCCACTGCAAAAGCAAAATTTCTTACTGGTGCAGTAAGCCTTTTGAATTTGTAGTTGTACTTGTCCCAGTTAATGGATCTAAGCTGGTAAAGAGCCAATAATAAAATGAAGAATAATAGAACTGAAAGTATCCCAAATGATGATGAGTTTCCTTCATTGTCACTGTCATCATCACTACTATAATTCTTAAGGGAGCCACCTCCAGGTATGAATGGTTTACCTGAGATTTCACTTGGAAATATCCCAACTTCAAGGGAGTCACCCGACGAACCTTCGGCATCAATCTGCGAGGACGCGAATAACAAAATCTTCCCTAAAGTCCAAGACAATTCTTCACCATTCACAGAGTCTGTTGACTTGAAAGGGACATGTTCATTGAGAACATCATCTGGGGTTGCACCGTTGTCGGGGACTTCTAATCCTAATCTTGGGAGTTCAAAACCTTCGTGCAAAACATTCAACACCCAGTTGGCTTTAAAACAGGCATCTCTGAGAAACGTGTTAGGATCCAAACCCGAATATTTTCCCTCCTTTGAATTCTCTAAAATCTGGGACCAATCACTCTCACAATATTCTTTGACTTTCTCGTTGAACTTGTGATAATTGTACTCACCTCCGCTTTGGAAAATGTCATTGGCGGTGTACCAATATTCAGAGATTCCGACAAACTTGTCTGCGTCAAAATTCATTTTGGGACCATGAACCCCGTTAAAGAGACAAGGTTCACTTTCACACGGAATATTTTTCATGAGCAATGGATATGTGTTCTTAAGACACATTTCATAGTTTCCAAGACCCTTGATATTATACTTCTTATCCATGTAGGTGTATTCGAAGGAAGCACCCTTTGGTAAACAGGGGTCATTGATGTCTTTAGCGTTATCATTCTCATAGGACGCCAAACTAATAAGACTTTTTAAGAAACGATTACGTGCCTCGTTGGCCCCGAACCCCAACCAAGTTTCCACAAATACATTCCACTTTTGAGTATCACCATTGATGTTTCTCAAGGTGACTAAGGATAAGTCTTCGTTATGCTTCTCCAATTCCTCTTTGGAAGAAGGCACAAAGGCAATTTGACTAGAAGCACCACCCATGTCCATGAAACCAATGGATTCATGCTTTTCTGCAGACAGATCGTACTCGTCAAATTGACCCATGAGGTAATTCAAGCCTAGCCATCCATACATTCCTTCTGTTTTACCATCTATGATCTGGATGTAGTCGCCACAGTTTGGGAGGTAGAAGTTGGTGTTTTGTCTTATGACGGCACAAGTTTCTTTGAGAATGGCAGTCTGCTTATCTGGAGACAACAATCTCATACCAGCAGTGGACAAGATGAAAATGGGGGTGTCGCCGTGCTGGGACGCAGGAATGATTCCCTGAGCAAACTCAATCAACTTGGAGTAGTGGTCGGACCATATCTTGGAGACCTTTGCAGGAGTGTTAAACGTCGAAATGCCGGGAGTAGTTTTGAGGGTCCAGTCTCTTTCTTGGACTATTTTTGGAGGTGATTTGAGAAGCTTGGAATCTTGGGACGCCTTCAAGGCCGCTGGATCCTCCCATTTGTAGATCTGGATCCGTGAACCCGAAGACCCCGAGTCTATGACTATACCGTACTTGGTCGAGACTTCAGTTTTCATGTTGGAGACGAATAGCGAACGAGGATGTGTCCAAAAGATGGTGCGAAGTGGCGGACAACAACGAAGTGGTGATGGTGGTGGTTAATGGCAGTTCTGGCAGCTCCAATGGGCGTAGTGTACGACTGATGGCTGTCTTCAATCTATGCACTTTTCCGTGGGCGCCTTGGGGTGATGCTCAGAGTAGGTGATCTGTCTCGATGGATCACTCCGAGTGCACTTCATCGCATGCGCACGGGCCAAAAAGTGGGTGATATAGACAGAAGGGGTCACTTACGTCAGCACACTATATAGTGGGGAACGCTTGGTCGTGTCGGATGGAGCCGGAGGGAGAGTGTAGAGTCAGAAGGTGTGTTCACTTTAGGTCGAGGGTTTGGGTGGGCCACTGGGGGAGCTCCCACAGTAACGCTTCCACGCCACAAAAGTGAGCATGTTTCCGTCCCACCTCCGCATACTCCACGCCTGGTGGTTGATTATTACGTAATCGATGACCAAGCTCACTTTCCACCCCAGACTTGGCACTCCGGAATAACCACCTAGTTCCGGTTAGCTGTTCAACCTTGCAATTGTGCCTGAAGCAACATCGTAACCAGTCCTTCCAACAACTTCCTGAGCCATGATCGTCCTACCCAATACGCCACCGCTTCCGTTAGCCACCAAAATCCGCACCAGCTTATCCGAGCTTACTACAAAGCGTTCGTCAGTGGTCACGGACTCAATTGGCAACTACAATGATTCGATCAGATATGCCGTGAATCTTGAACTGTATCTCGAAGACATTTTTCGCTTCGGAGTGGAAAGAACTCAACGGGAAGACCAAGGCGAGTTGATCCGTTCCTTTACAACCATCGAAATGGCCACCAAAGACATACCCTGGAAAGGTGTTGGGCGTAGCACTCGTTTTAGAGCGAAATTGATGAAGAAATTTGCAAGAGATGAGTCTAAAGAACTATCATGGACTTTGGCAAACGAAGTAGAAACGGTCCTAGTGTCTCTTTCATTCATCTATATCAAGATTGGGTCAGAACTCACAAACGAGCTTATCGATTCCTCCAAAGATAATGACGATACAACAAAGAAGTGGAAACAAGTAGCTGCTTTCTACAGAAAAGCCATCTCATTCAGTGCATTTGGCAAGTACGTATCTGAAATTGCCATTAGCTGTGATCTGGGCTCAATTTCACCATTGGTGTTTTTATTCATTATCAAAATAAGCGAAATTTGCATACAAATGTCTATCCTATCCAAATCCTCATGGATAAATCGCCTTTCTTTTGACATGAGTAACTCGATTTCTACAAAAAACAACGGTATGCTCTCAAGAGTGGCTATATTTATTGTGAATGAACTTGCGGCCTCGAAAGTATTGTTAAAGGAACTTGATACAACAGTATCGGAAATTGACACATCCAATTGGCAAGAATATTTGGAAGTGGTTGAAAAATACTCCAATGCATATGCTGGCCTTTTCCTTGCCATTGAAAATTACCAGCAAGACAAGCTTGGCCACGCAATTGGATTGCTCAACTTTAGTTTGTTGAATTTGCAGTCCAAAAAGGTGGAGGTAAATGATACGAAAAAGTTATCCAAGTTGAAATCGAAATATCTTATTATGAAGAATGAGAGTGTATTGAAGAGTTTAAATTCCGTCTCTACACTAAATTTTGATAAGAGTGTTTTTAACGATAAGTCAGGAATAATCTTGAATGATTTGACTTATTTGTTTGATCAATTGATTGCATTGCACTTGAAATTCACCAAAGAAAACGATAATTTAAAGTTTGATAAGGTGGTCGACTGGAGTGAAGTGCATAACGATTCGAAATGGCCCTTGGGAACTCTGATACCTACGAGCAAGGTAACTGCATATAATCCATTGGGTAATTCTAGCACAAGCAGTGAAAATCAAACAGAAGGAGGATACTATTAAAATTCAACTCGTGGCATGTTCCACTTTGGGCTGACGTATGTGATTTTGACTATCGCTATTATAAGCATTAAAGTCTGGCACTAAAATTTCCCGAAATTACATGGGATACCAAAACAGTCAAGTTCTTAGCATATATATTATAATATACACGATTTGTGAGTAAGATCTTAATGAACAGATCTGAAGATTTGCCGGACTTCCATACTGCTCACGCCTCCATCGACATCTTCAAATCCTGATCTTAATATTCTCTCCAAGCGCTTGAAATAGTCCACAAACTCCTCCTCCGTATCCTTCCACAATCTATCTAACAAATCCTTTTCAAACATATCCTTGCCGATTATGAAATGTTTCTCCAATTTCTTTTCGATATCTTCCACTTTTAGTGTCAAATCCTTATGATTGTATCCACTCAAGAGGGATTTGATGAACTTTTTGTTGTACTTCTTAGGTTTACCATTATTCATCTTTTCCAAGGCTTCATAATTAGTAATGAACTCAATCAATTTGCCAATGCTCTTCGTTAAAATTCTTTGGAAGTATGTCTTTTCCACCTTGTCAAAAATTTCCTGAAGTCTCAGCTTAAATACCTTCAAATTCACTGTACTAAAAGCCTCCAATTGTTGTAAAATGTAGTAAATGTTTTGCAAGATGTTGATGTTACGGTATTCTCTTTCCTTGTCATCAAACTCGTGATTCTTAAGTAATGGATCATCCTTCGTAAACAAGTCCACAAGTGACGCAGCGATATCCGCATAAGATGAATCGAGCATCGAGCGAACCAGAGTGTCAGCCAAATTGTGATTGTTCTCCAATGAAGATTCAATAATTAGTAATAATTGATTGACGTTTTTGATTGCTGGTAAAATTCCACCCTTGGCCATAACCATTGAGTTATTAATATTCTCAATTTGACTTCTAATGAATTTGTTCCATCCGTTCCTGAACTTATCAATCATCTTCTTCAAGAAATTAAATGTGAGGTATTCCAGGTTAGGTACATTTGTGTACTCATTGAAAGCAGTTTCCAAGTATATCAATATAATTGGCAAGTTGAGCTCGACAGGGTTGATCTTCTTCAAAATGACATTAATAAAATTTCCAAAGATAGATGTCATATGTGCAATCAACTCATTAGTCGAGAAAGTCTGGTCTTTCGATAATCTTTCGATCTGAGTGCTTGGCATTTCATCCAAAAACTCTCTTCTCTCTCTGTATGGATGAGCTTGAACAAATTCGTTGAAATCCAATGTATTAGATTTATCATAATGGAAATATGCTGCCACGAAGAACTGTACATTAACAATCAAATCCTTAGTTTCTTCAATAATCTCCATGATCACCTTTGGATCCTCAATCTCGTTAGAATTTTGAGTTTTGTATTTCTTGAGATTATCCAAGTGTTGTTGAATCTGCTCAGTGTCGTCGTTACTTCCACTGTGGCCCAACTTACTAATCTTTCTAGATAATCTTAATGTTCTTGATTTCTTGAGTTCAACCGGGGTAGATGGATCAGATTGAATTGGAGCTGCTGTAGTGAATGTGATTCCCTTGATCTTATTCCTTATCAAATTTTCCAAGAACTCCTCCAATTGTTGACTAAAGTAATCATTCAATTGTTGGAAATTGACCAGATCCACGTCTTTGACAAAATAAGTTATACTGGAATATATCAAGAGGTTATTCAACTCTCTGAGAAGTGCACTTGGTCTGAAAACTGTTAAGTTTTCACTGAGCTGTCCGACAATTGTCTTAAACTGAATGCACGAGAAATTATTAAAATGCTTAATAAATCGAGTCGCAACCTTTTCATAAGTAGCCCTGTATTGAATCAAGGCCCTCATTGAGCTCAAATCATTGTCTTCGTCGTTTCTGATAGTACCAAGTGCATCATACAATTTCAATAATCTTTTCTCCAAGCTCTCGAGCTTATTCAAGCGCTCGAAATCTTTAAAATCCTCAATTGCTCTCAAATCATCTTGATTAATGCTCACCTTATCAAGAATACCTTTGAGATCTTTGAAAAGAATTTTCTTGTTGATAGATTTGACCTGGAGACCTTGCGAATCGTTCTCAATTTGATTGATGTCGCTAGCTAAGAATTTGAAATCTACCTCCATCTTTTTGAAAATTTGAGTGAAATTCTCAATTTCACCGATCGAGACAATCATATCGTTACTTGCTTCATTCTTGCTGAAGTCAAGTCCTATAAGTTCTTTAACATTCTTCTGCTTGACATTGTTAAGCTCTTTGCTAAGCTTTTTTACTAATGAATCTGAAGTATCCAAAATAGACCAGTTGACTTCTTCCAAAATTTCTTCAAGCTCTGAATCTTTCTCAACTGGAACCAAGGCTTCCTTTTTTCTTATTTTCAACTCAGATTCTATCTGAGCAGTTTCATTTTGTGTGAACATACTCTCATCCTCTTCCATTGAATGACCCGGGTCGGTTGGTACAGTTTGGGATAAATTAGATGGCTTCACCGACCGCTGCCTATTCACAAACAATTCTTCGGTTTCATTCAAGTCGTCGCTACCTTCCATCAGAGTATCGTTAAGATCAATTTCTGATTGTTTGAATTGGAATGAATTATCAACAGACTCGCTACCTCCAAAAGACAATTGGGAATCCAACAAATCTTCAATTTCCTGAATGGAAGAGTCTATCATATCTGTTCTATCTTCGATATTGGTGGATTCTCCTATGATACCTTGAGTGGTATTTATCCCCAAACCCTTCGCGTTAATTTCAGATTCGATGTTAGGCTGGGTACCCCGTCTCTTGTAGCCTACGATGGGAGTTTTCTCACCGTCACTTTCATCTGTAATTTCTTCAATTCCGAAATCAGGAGACATTGTGGTAGGTTTTGGTGGTTTTGGTAAGGATTCCCCAAATTCTCTGATTAAATCATCCGAATTATTAGGGTTACCCAAACGGTTTTCCAACCGATTTGCCAAGGCTGCAGAGTTTTCCAATCCTTCAGAGACATTTCTTTGACCAGGGGCGGAAGTTGAGACGTTCGGCTTGAATTTTCTTAGTGGTGAGGTTTCTCCTGACTCCTTGGCATATTGATGTAATCTCTCTGGGGAGTAGTTCTGTTTTTGTGGTGAATTGGTAAACACAAAGCTATGAGGATCTGTATCTTCTGTATTAGATTTAGTGTCATCTTCCCTGGTAGAATATGGAGACCTTTGCTTGTATGGGTGCGATTGTAATGCTGGAGTCGTTGCTTCCCTATCAGTGCTGTACATACTAGTGTGGACTGCAGAAGGAGCGGTCGAGGTATCCGCAGTTGTTGTTCCTGATCGATCCAGCAGGATAACATTCATGGGTTTCAGAGGCAATTGACCATTGGAGGTAAAGTCGAAACCAGGGTAGTAGTCTGCAGCATTTTTAGCAGGTTTGGGCTCTGCAGGAAGAACAGGATTTGGTAAGTTTTTCCTCTTCAACGATTTGGATTTCAATAATGCAGGATCGGGCACAGGCTCGTTGAGAACGATATCCTGGTTTCCGGGAACGGCGTTAGGAGTAGGACTGTTAACGAGTGGCTTGTGAACAGGAGTAGGAGGCAATTGCAATTCCTGAAGTGTGAACCCATGGAGCTCGGGATATCTACCGGTGAAGCCTCCGTAAGCGTTGGCCAACGTCCGAACAAATTTCCAGATTCTTTCCATGTTTTCTTCGACTCTCCAGAAATAGTCTTTGTTGAGGGATAGTATTATGCCATTTGCGCCGGCCCGAGATATAGATTTGAGCTCGTCCAAGTCCCAGGTACGTCCAATCTGATAGATTTTCTTTGCGTCATTGAACTTACCCTTTTGCAAGAGGACTCGTCCCGACTGTTTGACACACATCACGATCACTCTGGGCTTGACGGACCCAAGTTTGCTGGGAGGAAGGTTTTCCGGAGGAGGCTGAGAGGGAAATGCTGAGAACTCGGTGATGGCAAGATGGGTTTGGTACGATATCTCGGGAACCCGCTTGCCAGACTTGGAGATGGTGTACTGGGAATAGCAGTCTGAGATCAATTTGTCGGACACAGAACGTCTCTGTCTCATGTGATCCTGAAGCGGTGGTGGCGGGCCATTGGGACCTCCTTGTGGGGGGCCAGGGTTGTGTCGTGGCATTCTTGCGTTGGGAGGGATTGGCTGTGGTGGTCCTCCTGGTACGCCCATTGGCCGAGGGTAGCCTGGTTGGGGAATTGGGGCACCACGAGGTGCCATGCCTTGGGGAGGACGCTGGCCTGGACGTGCCGCTGGGCCCAGGCCTGGCGGGTTGTTGGGGTGGACGCCTCTGGGGTACATTGATAGTTGGAGGTGTTTGTAGATCAGGCAAATCAACAGTCGCAACGAGGTAGTGCGAATTAGCGAGAGCGCGAGACGGAATGGTGAGTTCTCGCTAGAGTGGGGAGTGCTGTAGGGAGAAGTCCTGCTAGAAAAGGGAGGGTGGGGAGGTCTCTCAGCAGAGGCGTTTTAGCCATGGTTACGCCTGTGTTGGCCAGGGAATAACCTCTACAACTCTACAGTTTCGGCTGTTCGTTACGTATGCGTGGCTATACTATACTACTCTATTCAGGCTTGGACTCAGCAAGTACCTTGGGCTCCTCCTCAGGCTTGGACTCCTTCGTTTGCTTCACGTCCTTGACCTCTTTCACTTCTTTCTCCTTCTCATTCACCTCCTCGGTCTTGGCCACGTAATGCTCCCACATGTGGGACAAGGTCTTGGCCCTGTCGTCCAATGCATACAATCTTCTCCTCAAGGCCTCGTTGAAGCAAATCTCCTGGGCCACAGGAAAGAAGGTCTGGACCCAGCCCTTCTTGTAAGACTCGGTCTCTTGAACAATGTCCTTGAGCTCCAACTCCTGGAACTTGGTTTGGATTTGGTACTGCTGGAACACCTCGTCTCCCACCAATCCGTCCTGGTACAACTTGGTGTACACAGGCTCGTTTTCCTTGAGCTTCATCGATCTGCGGATGGCCTCCACGGCTCTTCTCAAGAGAGCGGCCTTCATCACCTTCTCGTGGGGCTTCTGGTCCTTGGGAATGTCGGGGTTCTGGTACTGGACCTTCAAGTACTCGTACAACGTGGCTGTGTGGTTCTCGGGGAAAATGGGTTCCACCTTGGTCAACTTCTTCAATGCCCTTCTTCTGTAGACCACGGAAAACGTGACGAAAATGGACACCAACACGGCCACATAGATTATGGGCGTGAAGATGGAGATCTTGATCTGCTCCTGAACGGGCTCTGTGGTTTCTTCGGCCATTGGGATACGTGTTTGGAAAACCAGTCAACCTCTATTAGTACACGTCGATGAAAAGTGTTTACGCAGGCACGACGGTTTGACTGCGACAATAATTGCGACTGTCGCAACTGCCTGAAATTGGGGGAGAATGACAAGAGGTGGGTTGGATGGTAGGCCAGGCACCGAATCCATTTGCCGAAGTCACGAAACTATAGCTTTTACTTGGAGGGGTCTAGTCGGACAGTTCCAGTCGAATTGCAGGGTCTAGCATGACTGTTGATCTATCACAGACATAGGGTGAGCGTATCCCACTCTAATTGCACCAATTGGTTGGCCTAGCACTCTACTGGACAATTGAGTGGAATATACATTGTAACTCTATCAAGGAGAACTCAAACTTATTGAAGATCGTATATCTTTTATTTATCGAGTGATGGACTGTTGTTCCATCAATTCATGTAATTGAATGCGTTGTGGAGCAAATACAGAATCTAGGAAAAGTACAACTGGACTACCCCTAAAACTTTAGCACAAGTAAAAGTGATGGCATTCATTACCTGCTGACTTCTAGCCCTTACGACCTACAATCTATTCAACGGATTACTTACCATACCTGCTGAAAATGGCACATGGTATTGCAGCTCTTGGCCGTCCCAGTCTCGCAGCCAAACCCTGTTGGTTAGTTGCTTCCATCCCTACTCAGTTTATTCGGTTTATCTCATTTGCAAATATTTATGTAGCCAGTTGGGAGACTTCTCACCATGTGTTAGTCTTCCTCCAAGTCAATCCCAAGTACCTTGCCAACTCCTCGTGGACCTCTACAATTTGGCCCTCGGAGAAGCTATCCACGACTGCCTGGTCAAGAGGAAAGGCAACTTCGGCCAGCAAAGCCGCTTGGGCCTGTTGCACATCGACACCCTCGCTGGCAACCAATGCATCGATTTCGGGCTGGTTCGGCAAGATGATCTCGTAGAAGGTGGCCAACTCCACCACGCTCCGTTTGCCCAAGCTGGCAAACTCGTCATACGTGGCTGGGAACTTGATCTCGGCAACGGGCTCTTCGCCATCCTTGTTGGTCAACGGAGCAACCGGTCTCTCGTCGCCCTGCTTCAACTGGACATTGAACAAACGTCTTATGGAACGCTCTTCCAGGGCATCCAATTGGGCCTGTAATTCCCCCACAAGCTGAACAATGTCGTCGTTGGTCACGTAGTCGTCCAAGTCCACCTTGGGGCCAGACTCCGCCAGCATCTTCAGCTTAACATCTTTGATTTGGTTCTCGATAAGCTGCTTCCCCGTTTGGGCAATGAGCTTCGATTGCTTCTCCACCACGGCTGAAAGCGCCTCGATCTTGGCGAGCAATTCCTCGTTGGTAGGAGTAGACATGGCGTGTTGATGGAGAGATTTCGATCCTGATTCAGATTTACGCGCTAGATGGTAAATGGAGCGAGAAACTAAATTAGACTAGAGGGACCCGTGCTGGAGCCTTTGAAACTACGCTTACAGAAAGGTTCCATGGAGGGAAAGGGGCTGTTTGGGGGTGAGGTTAGTATGAGAAAGAATTGGTTCACGTAATTGCCGGTTTTACCGGATTTTCCAAGTCTACACAAATAATTGAAATCAATGGTTCACTCTAAATCTACTATAACGTTCTAAAAAAAGCAGTTCTCCCTAAGCATTGTGGTACTCCTTATTGGTCCACAAGTCGTAGTACAAGTCCAACAAACAGCCAGTACTCCAGGCTTGCGAAGGACTAGAGTCGCCACAGAAGGCACCATCCTTGTTGGTCAACTCGGTCAAGCCGGCCCATGGACTTTCATTAATCCACTTGATGTGGCCCTGGAGTCTGTCATTAAGGGCAGTCAATATCTCGATGGAAGGCTCGCCTTCCTTGTTTTGACTGACAGACTTGTTCTGTAAATAATTAAAGTACAAGAAAGCCCTCAAGAAGTAACCAGTACACCAAACCCATTCAGGTCCCTGGTGGTAATTTCTACCCTTTGACGTGGCAAAGTCTTCACTGTCCTCACCATTGTTGTAATATGGTCTGTAGTTGTAATCAGATGGATCTAACGTTCTCATACCAACAGGACCTCTAATGACCTTGTCGGCCAATTGCAATGCACCCAAAGCTTTGGAGGGCGTAAACAATTCAGGAGCAGCAACCATGGCAATGGGGAAATTAGCCCTTAATTGGTAATCCTCGTATGGCTTACCTGAGCGGTACAAATCCTTGTAAATGCCCCTTCTGTTCACAATAGAAGGATCAACTTCATATTGATCGTCTTCAGAGACTTCCGTGGGCACGTAGAAGTGCTTCTCGAAATTGTCTTGCAACAATTGTTCCCATTCTTTAAGAGAGATTTTGTCACCATCTGGCTTCTCAACTTCAGTGTATTCGAATTTGCCCTCAGCATTTAACTCATTCACGAATCTTAATGTACCCTTCAACAAACCTTGAAGTTCGATGGCAGCACCATCTCTTGGGGTACCAGGAACTCCCTTAGAGTTAGCCTTAGAGCTTTCACCCATCTTATCCATCCAGGTTCCACAGTTGTATTGAGAACCACCATGAACCAACCCGGTGTTCCAGTCAACATACACCTCGACATTGAACCCTTCGTCGGTCATTTGAGAATCCAAATTAGGACCTGCGTTGGCTTCACGGTACTTAATTCCCTTAGCATGACGAGCCAAAATTTCATAAATCACATCTCTGATTGATGTCTCATAACTAAAGGCTCTCTCATCATCGTATGGTATATAAGTATCATCCAATGGGAATCTTCTTTTCACTTTTTCGTCCAAAATGTCAATTCCGTTTGGAGCGTTCTTGACATAATCTTGAATGGCAAAGAGGAAGAACCAAGCTGCATCTCTAGCATTGTAACGAGGGTTCCTTCCGGCATCCAATAAGTTTGGAATTAAACCGTGCTTTAATGTTTGAGCAAAGCCCAAAATATGTTGCTTTGCATCCTCAAATCTTCCTGGAACCAACAACAAACCTCTAAAAGAAATGAAAACATCTCTTCCCCAACATCTCATATAGTCATTACTGAAGTGTGGTAACCCAGCAGCAATGCATGGAGATTGTTCAGTAGCCTTGAGAGAGGTATTGTTCATTCTTCCGACCATTTGTATAGAAGTCAATGCCAACTTCTGGACAAAATTGGTACCCGCTTGAATTTGTTTTACATCAAAATTTCTTAAGGCTCTGAATCTAGCGGCTTCGTAAGCAATTCCAACTACCAAGGCAAAGTAATGAGGTCTCAAGAAGTATGGAACAATTCTGATTGCATCAATTCTTGCTCTCAACCACTCTTGAAACTTGGCTAAACCCTTGGAATTCTTAGCATACTTGTCCAATCTGTTCACCACACTGTCCAATGCCCATTCGCCTTCTCTCAAATGATCACAAATTGGGTGCCCTAAGTTATTCTCCCAGATGACATGTTTCAAAGCGAGATTCCATCCCTCCAAACCAGCGTAAGTCAAGGTGCCCCATTTAGGAATGTTGTATGGGCCATCACTTCCACCACTTGCATCGCGTTCTTCGGGTTCACAGCGGTACAATAAAGCATTCAAATCATACAAGTCCAAGTCCTGTGAAGCTTCAATTGCACCTTCTTTCACAAATTTGTCTAAAGAAGCGTCAACCTTAGGTATTTCAGTAGAGAAAACGGCAATGGAACCAGGAGTAAAAGTTTGGTCAACTTGAATGATTGCATCATCGCCATCGTACTTGATTTCAGGCGAAGGAATAACCTCGACCTTTGCAGGAATTCCGGTAATGTATTTGTCATCATGTTTATACTCTCCTGTAACCTTAAGTGTGTAGGCAAATTCGCTCTTTACCTTTGTTCCTCCTAACACACATGGAGACAAGATTTGATCACCAACATCTTTGTTAAACTTGGTTCTAGCAACCAAAAACCAACCCTTTCCAGTCCTAGAATTATGTCTTTGAATTGTGATGTATTGACCTTCATGATGGATGTACATTTCATGATCTCTTGATATATCCACACTTTCAGCAGCCAAATCAGCTCTGATTTGATTGAGCTTTTGTTTGACCTCACCAATACCATTATCTGACAGAGCATATTGTCTCTTTTCGCCAACAACGTCCAATAAGGCAGGATAAATTTCGTCATAACCATAAACGGAACCGACAGCTGAAGAACAAAATGCTACCAATGCCGCGTTGGGTAAAGTATCTTCTGGAGTTCTCTTTTGGTTTGGTGTCTCATTGTCGTGAGTACAGTCCATAAACAATGCATGAGGAGCTTGACTGGTCAATGTTTTGGGTATTTCTAATTCTGTGTAAGAATCAATGTATGATGCCTTCTTTGGTTCGTTTGTTGCTGGATACGCAAAATCATCTAATGGCAACCAAGTTAATGAACCAATTGGTCTTCCACCATGCTTATGAACCAATGTGGATAACTCTGCCACGCTCCAGGCTTGCATGGCTTCTCTGATAAGACTATTAATAGCCAATCTTTCAACAAATATTTTATCCATTTCTTCAGACCCACTAAATAATTCAGCTACAACATATAAGTCTGGGTTAACTGATCTAGCAGCATCAAGAAGAACCTCGCCAACGTGGAGTGGAGTTGAGTGGCAGTTATCAATTCTGAATCCATTGAAGAGAGATGCACACTGCTTGGTATACTCAATCATTCTATCCCATAAAGTTGGTGAGTCTTCTCTCTTCTCCCCATATCTCAATTTGATACAATCACCCCAAACAATCACTTCTCTTCTCAAGTATGCCTTCGATTGATCGGATGCAAAGTCAACTAATGGGTTTCCACCCCAGATCCATCCGTTGTTAGCGAGCGCCCATTTTTTTCCCTGTGCATCTTCGAATCTAGTGAAGTATGGCTCCGTTAATGGTGCTTTTTTAGTGACAGGTCCCCACTTGGGTCCATTGCTCTCCAATCTAAGGAACTTGATTCTTCCTGATAATTGATCCTTGATGGCCTTAACGTCATCGTCAAAAGTTTTGTATAAAGGAGCATTAATTTCATCGATGATCTTCCCAGCCCTGTCCTTAATAGTTCCGAAGTCAGTACCTTCGCTGTATAATGAGTACAAGATGCCCAAGAATTTGCTGATATCCAACTTGTTGGCAAATCTTTCTCTCAAGATGACCTTTTCATTTTGATTAGCAATTGATAAGGTGTAATCAGCGAGGGCTTTCAAGTCGTTGGTGTTGAGATCGCCTGGGATCTCAACAGGGGAGACCTTGGAGTTTTGCTGTTGCTCAAGCTCGTCAAGAATGACACTTCTGTTAAACACGTAATATTGCCATAACTCCAATTTCTCGAGAACGTGGACCGAGATCGCTTCTACCAAGGTCTTGATATCGCCCTCAGATTTAATATCGGTAGGGAGGCCCAAGGACTCAAGATCTTCGGAGAATTTAAGCAAGGCTTCATCCAATTCGATTGCAGAAGTAAGGTGAGGTGCTGTTTCTGCGTTGTAGCCCGCATCAGGAGCGTCTCTGATCCAAGCAGAGTTATTGGCGGTGTGATTCCAGACCACGTCAGTCAACGAAAGCAAGCCATGCTTTCCCAACACGGACGACACGGTCTTGGCAGCCTGGTCGTTGCTATCAAATATTTCCGGGTCAAATCTCAACTGGTCATAGATGGAGTAGGGGGACTGGGATTCGCCTCGTTCCTGCAACGGGGTGAAATGGATCATATTGTAGCCCTTTTTGGCGACATTGGCAAAGAAATCGTCCCAGTTGGCTAATGGCCCAACCCATTTGGACACCACGGTCTCGATATTAACGGCATTGAAAGCGACAAACTCGCCGTTGATGTTCAAGTTGGGGGGCACCGTGAAGTAGAACTTGTCGGTGGAGGCAGTTTTGCCGTCGCTGTCGGTGTACTCGATGTAGTAGTTGTAAGCGCCAGGCTTGTGGATCGACACCGGAATGGTGACATCGTTGTGGAAGGAGCTGTCGATGGGGTACTTGACGTAGGTGTTTCTGTCGAACTGGGTGTTGTATTCCTTGGGAACATTGACGTGGAGAACCCCATTTTTGGATACCGCCGAGGCAGCAGTCAATTGGAACTGCAACTCAAAGAGTTCATCTCCGTGGGAAAACTCCTTGGGCAATGCCAACGAGGGCAAGATCAACACCCCATTCTTGACAGCACCGTTGTCTACTGGCTGTCCGGTGTTGCTTAGACGGAAGAGAATGGTCCGCTTAGTCATGGCTGGTGGATTGAGTGGGTGAATGTGGGCTGGTACTGGTTTTTATACTGTGGGTTCGGACACAAAATTTCTAGCAACCATTCCGCGACGACAGGGCGGCGGGGGCTAATTGTTCTGTGCATAGCGGGGCGCCCCGAGTGAGTCTGGGGAGTGCGTCTGGAAGACCAACACGAGCCAGGCCCAAGATAGCGAGAATGGGTGTCAGGGCCCCGAGACGAAGTTGGAAATGGGTGTGGAACCAAAAAAGAAGGGGCGAGCTGGGAATTGAACCCAGGGCCTCTCGCATGCTTGTTTTTTCCCACCAGTGAACTGGTGAGTCGCCCAAAGCGAGAATCATACCACTAGACCACACGCCCGATTTCGAGAAAAATGCGAGAAATCATCTACCGGGTGTTGTTCATCCTATTTTTTGGGGGTAAATTTCTGCCGTATTCGGCCTTTGGCAGCCTGAAAGCAATACAACAGTATTTAGTAGAGCTCCAGGTTTCTGCTGGTGAGTGGATTGCGAAAAGGAATGCAAAATCAATGAACGAATGGTTTTGGCCATAATCTTAATATAAAAAATAGCGGTATGTAGCAATTGCCATAGTCTTGCCTGGAAAGGCTCTGGCAAGCCTCTTAGCCACGATTGGTGTTTTTTACAATGGTACTGAGACTACGAATATTCAGAATTGTTTATGAATCGGTGAAACTGTAGGATTAAGTCATATCTTGCTCCGGGGGACGTGTCAGAGAGGGCCGATTAAGATTATTAATGTAGCTCCTATTCAGAGATAGGTAAATAAAACTTCCTATAGTAGCTTTAGTTCCTAATCTCCTCAGAGAATAGATCACCATACTTCTCATTTGCACAAAAGGGGCTTGGAAGGAAGAAATAGCACCATCTACCCACTCCCCGTGGGTCTCGGCCGGTAGAGGCAATCGGGTTCTTCCGCTGGCGCAGGGGCGTACTTCCCGTGGGTTCCAGGGTATGGTTGCTGTGCGGCACCAGGGGGAGCAATATCCGGCTGCGAATAAGGAGAATGCGAAGCCCTATGGGGCCATTGGGGGTCGGGAAGAAGGAAAGCCCACTTTCTTGCAAGTGCAGATGTCTTGGAGGAAGGACACTCTTTGCCATGTGTTACCTGTATGGTGATGCTAATCAGCTTCTTAGTAACTCTACATTTTAGCCGATTTTCTACAAAATTTTCAGTTATCTGAAATAATGCGACCTCGCCTTCATAGTTGCCCCATTCCATTTCGCCCATTATTCCCTTTTTGGGTGCAATGGTCTACGGCATTGGCCTACGATGGATTTGTATTTCCGACCCCTCTGTAACGGCCACGGAATGTTTGAAGCGGTTACAGGTCCCGGACCGACTCATAATGCCAAGCTGCACTCAACGGCTGGAACCAGCAGTTAGTGCAACGGTTCTGGATTTCTCCACATCTCCAGCCTCTGCTAGCTCCACTTCTCCAGCCTCTGCTGCCGTCCCTCGCAAATCCTCTTGTCTCGTGTAGCACCATACCGTCTAGACTTCCAGCCACGCTATTCGCTGCCAATTGCTAACTGGTGGCTACAACCCACGCCCCTCTACCTCAGTGGCCCTGTCACCAGTCACTACCCTCCACACCCCTCGCTAATGTTAGCCATCCCAATTGCCTCCTTGCCACATCTTAGATAAGCAAGCGCACCGGCACCAGGCAAAATTCCACAAAACCGACCCTTGATAACCTCAGAAAAAACCAAGTCACGGTAACTCGAAGGTGAAACCAGTCTTTGTAACAATCAATCGTTGGGCCGCTCAAATCAATCGTTGTCCACACCGTTCAGTCTCCTCCCACTAACCATCTCGTGGACCCGGAAACACCAGCCCTTCCCCATCTTCGTTCCTGGCATTGCCGACCAGACATAGAATTCTGAAACCAGCAGCAAACCAGCTCGTCTCGCAAAGTCCATCCCACACCGAACCGCAAGCTTAGTATGGGTGTTTGTTGCAGTTGTTTGAGCTCCCGCAGCTCCGATGGCAGCCACGCCCCCTTGTTGTTGGCTGAAAACGAAAGAGAGGCCATCTCGGCTCTTTTACAGTACTTGGAAAACCGCTCCGACGTGGACTTCTTCTCCAACGGGCCTTTGAAGGCCTTGAGCACCTTGGTTTACTCGGAAAACATCGACTTGCAAAGAAGTGCCGCCTTGGCCTTTGCCGAGATTACCGAGAAGGACGTCCGTGAAGTCAACCGTGACGTCTTGGAGCCAATCCTCATCTTATTGCAGAGCACAGACTCAGAGGTGCAGAGAGCAGCCTGTGGTGCCATGGGAAACTTGGCGGTCAACACAGAAAACAAGATCTTGATTGTGGAAATGGGTGGCTTAGAACCCTTGATAAGACACATGATGTCCACCAACATCGAGGTCCAATGCAATGCCGTGGGTTGTATAACCAACTTGGCCACCCAGGACGATAACAAATCGAAAATTGCCAAGAGTGGTGCTTTGATACCTTTGACTAAGTTGGCCAAGTCCAAGGATATTAGAGTACAAAGAAACTCCACTGGAGCACTTCTTAACATGACCCATTCCCACGAAAACAGACAAGAATTGGTGAATGCTGGTGCTGTACCCGTCTTGGTGTCTTTATTGTCGAATGACGATGCTGACGTCCAGTATTACTGTACCACCGCTCTTTCCAACATTGCTGTGGATGAACTGAACAGAAAGAGACTAGCAAGCACTGAGCCAAAGCTCGTCAGTCAATTGGTCAACTTGATGGACTCACCATCTCCAAGAGTACAATGTCAAGCAACTTTGGCTTTGAGAAACTTGGCTTCTGACTCCGGCTATCAAGTCGAGATTGTTAGAACGGGCGGATTACCTCATTTAGTCCAATTGTTAACCTGTAACCATCAACCATTAGTACTTGCCGCAGTTGCATGTATCAGAAACATATCCATTCACCCATTAAACGAAGCTTTGATAATCGAGGCTGGGTTCTTGAAGCCTCTTGTTGGTTTGTTGGATTACACTGACCTGGAAGAAATCCAATGTCATGCTGTATCCACTTTAAGAAACTTGGCGGCATCCAGTGAAAAGAACAGAACTGCTCTTCTTGCTGCTGGAGCGGTTGATAAGTGTAAAGAATTGGTGTTGAAGGTGCCGTTATCTGTACAACTGGAAATCTCCGCATGCTTTGCAATCTTGGCATTAGCTGATGATTTGAAACCAAAATTATATGAGAGCCATATTATAGATGTCTTGATTCCATTGACTTTCAGTGAAAACGGTGAGGTTTGTGGTAACTCTGCGGCTGCATTAGCCAACTTATGTTCTAGAGTTTCCAATGAGCATAAACAATATATCTTGAATAACTGGTCCAGTCCAGATGAAGGAATCTATGGATTTTTGCTCAGATTTTTGCAAAGTGATAGTGCTACTTTTGAACATATTGCCTTGTGGACAATTTTACAATTGTTAGAATCAAATAACCAGGAGATCAATTCATTGATCAAGGACAACGAATCCATTCTTTCGGGTATCAAAAACCTAAGTGCATCTCAACAATTACAATCCCAATCACAGATCAACCAAACTACCAATGATGATCAATACGACGATCCTAAGGTTGAATTATACAACTTGACCCAACAAATTCTTCAAATCTTGGGATAAGTTCAACGAACTCAATCCAAATATTAAACGTGTGAAACATTGTTGGTTGCATGACTAACAATTGAGGAATTGACGGGGTGAGTTGATATAGATTAATCGACCAGACCTTCATTGTTCGGAAAAATAGCCATAGGTACCTTATAATATTCTAACTCTTTAATTCTACAGTGCTATTTGGTATCAGTCGCCAGGTTTGCCTTACTCTATGTATAGGGATTATGTATCTTATTAATGACTATTGTAGTATCTAAACCAGCAAAATGAAATATGGGTGCCCAAAGAAGTAGAAAATATATCAATAAATAAATGCATCACAAGACATCAAGCGTGTTCCAATACTGGTTGAGTAGTTTTGTTCTTTGCATTGGATCTGGCTGGCTCTATGGATAAATTCTTTAAATCTTCCAACACCTTGTCGCTACTAGATACCTTCTCTGTGTCAGGAATCTTCTTGGATGAGGGCTCAGTTTGAGTAAGCTGCTCTTTGTCTTCTTTCCTTTCCCTTTCTTCTTGCTGTTCCTTTTCTTCCTTTTCTTTTCTCTGTTTCTCTTTCCTGTGTTTCTCTGTTTCTTCCTTCTCGAGAGCTGCAAATTCTTCTTCTACTTCTTCGTTAATCTCATTTCCTCCCAATGCCTCCGAAACCTCATCCGTCATTCTCATCTCTTCTTCAATGTCAAGCTTAAGGTCATCGATGCTCTCAATACTGATCTTGGAGTTCAAATTCTTCAACACCTTAGAACTATTAAGCAATTGTTCATGGATATTTATATTCATTGTAGAATCGTCAATCTTCACGAGGACAGCATGCAACTCATTATATGAGATAGAACAGTTTTCCAATGACTTTCTTAGCACAACTCTAGTTTTAAGTAAATGCTTGAGTCTTAATTTTCTTTGTTCTTGATCCTTCATAGTAAGGAGAGATTTCATGTCCTTCTCCAACCCTTGAATCTTGAGGTCAATGTAATTCTTTCTTTGCTCCAAATTCCTGATAGTAGATTTCAAGTTGATCACTCTCACCTCATTCTCGGTGATTTCTTCTGGCTTGGAATCGTACCGGATGTATTTGACTTCGTCAATCTCCTTGACTGTGCACATATGTTTATCTCGAGATAAATAGATCAAAACTGTTTCGAAATCGACCTTGGATAATTTCAATTTGTCCCGAAGAAGCTCATAAAGGGTCAGGTCGTTATGCAATGAGCCCGAGTAAGTCCCACTCTGGGTAATCTCCTCCTTGATCGCTTCGTCGCACTTGGATGCAATGCTGGTCAACGAGTCCCATGAAATGTAGCGGTCTCTGACTAGCGATCCGTCCTTCAATGCTGCATTATAGCCTCCTGCGATTCCGGCAAGGCCCCATTGTAGCCATTTCTGGGGCAGGAGGTAGTCTGAGAGCCTCGTTTTGTTCTCGTTCACGTATGGTTCCGACAATGCCTTGTAGTGACTGTAGGGCAACAAGACTTTGCGCAGCACGAGTTCGGTCAATATCACCCCTAGACTGGCAGGCTTGCCGTACAACGGGATGGAAAGGAACAGATACAAGTCGGGGTCATGGGAAGGGATCGAAATCCGAGAGTCTTGTATGTATCCTTGGTTGAGGATGTCTGCGAAGAGTGAGCCCCAAGCCTGGATGTTTGCTTCGTAGCCTTCGGGGTTGAGGACCTTGAGGTTGTTGAAGTTGGAGTACAACGAGTTGAGCCTGGACTCCTTGAAGTGGGGGTTGGAACGGATCATGGCCGTGTGGTCCATGCTGGTGGTGGAGTTGAGGATGGTTGTGAAACAATTGATGGAGTAGTGCGGCTGGGATAGGGTCCCAGACTGAGCACGCGAATGAGTGTTTCCAATAGTATGGGTGTTTGGATATTTCCAAGACAGCTCGTGCTAGGGTATCAGAAACAACCAGTCGTCTCGGCCATTACTAGCAAGTTACTCAGTCTAGGAAGTATACACTATCGCAGAGCATCGAGTTCAGGGTTCTGAGTATTTCCTGAATTAGTACATGATTCTATTTATTTTGAGCTTCAAGATTCTCATTTTGGGAGTTTACAGTACTTGGGCAGCTAACTGTAGTGGATACCAATGTAGGGAAAATTGCTGCTTTATGAGTTCTAAAAGCTTTATGCGTAATTCTCGAAGTGATTTGAGACTTGACAGATTCCAGATTGGGGGTGTCATAAAGCTATGTCAGACTGGAAAATCTAAGACGCTGATATGACAATTAATGTATGCTTAAACCGGTAGCCTCTATATTACCCCTGACTAGTTAGGTCTATATTCTATAATACAATGTAGTGACTGCTGAAGATTTGAGGCTTTTTGCGCCGTCGCTGTACACTTGAATGGCCCTCAAATGGCCAACTTGCTCACAGACAACTCGATTTGATCTCTCAAAGCGTCCACCACGTCTAAGATGGCAGTGGCAGCGGGAGAATCAGCGTAGCTATCGAAAAATGACTCCCCAGCGTCACAAGCACGGCCTATTCTTGGATCCAACGGAACTGACCCCAAGAATGGAATCTTCAAGTCCTCGCACAATTTCTGACCCCCTCCAGTGGTGGCTTTGAAAATTTGTGACTCTCCCTTGCAGTTGGGGCACACGAACCCAGACATATTCTCTACCAAGCCAAGGATCTTGATGTTGGCCTTGCGGCAGAAATCAATTTCCTTCCTCACGTCCAACAAGGCAACCTCCTGTGGAGTAGTAACAATGAGGGCGCCGTCGATTCCTACCTCTTTCATGTACGAAGTTACCGACAAATGCTCGTCAGAGGTCCCAGGTGGAGTATCCACCACCAAATAGTCCAAATGCTCACCCCAGTTGACATCTTTCAAAAACTGCTTTATCAATCCGTTCTTTTTGGCTCCTCTCCATATGATGGCCGAGTCGGGATCTGGCAACATGAAAGATATGCTCATCAACCCCAAGTTATCGGCAACATAGACTGGGGACCATCCGGAGTTTGACTGGTGAATGCTCTCACCTTCTGCTCCCAACATCCTGGGCAAGGAGGGTCCACAAATATCCAAATCCATAGCACCCACTTCTAAATCCTCATCTGCTGCTAGGGCCCACGACAACATCGAGGTGAAGGTAGACTTGCCCACACCGCCTTTTCCGGAGAGAACAAGCACTTTATGGTCGATTTGAGACAAACGTTTGTTGATGAGCGGGAGATCAGGGTCGGGGCCGGTGGGCATCTGGGTGGAACAAATGGTCTGATTGGGACACCCTTCACAGGCATCGTCCTTTCCTGCCTGCTCAGACTCTGGCCCGGGACAGTGCTCGGGCTCTGGTGCTTCTAGCTGCGTTTTCGTGAAATCCTTGGAAGGAGACATGTCGAATGAATGATTTCTATTCTAATACTGGAAATATATATTTGTAAGCTATGATAACAGGTCACGTGCCTGTCCTGCACACGGGCATCCGAAGACTTAGAGAGCCTGGAGTCTAACATTGAAGTAGCTGCGTTCAACCTCACCAAGCACCAACCCAAGTACTCTGCTCTTGACGTCGGCAAGTTCCGGATGCTCCAACGCGATCTCTCCCACCTTTTTAGAAATTAACTTCAACGCAGTTTTGGCCTCGAAGGTAGACTTCTCTTTGGCCAAAGGAATATTGTTCAACAACTGTTCCACAAGCTCTCTATTGTACTCAGCTTCCAATTTGATGAAATTGTGGTAAATCTGAGCACCCTTGCTCCAGTCGGGAATAATAAGCCCCGACTGGGGGAAATGCGAAAGTAAATTGATCAACTCCAACTTGGATTCTTCATTGTTAGATATGATAGTTTCGGTAGCCAAATGAGTGATAATGGCAGTGTGGGCTTCTTCCCACAACTCAGCCCTTACCAATGCCCAGGTTTGACTCCAATAATCTCCAAGTGAGGCTTTTTCAATAGCAACAGCCTCATTGATGAGGTTACGCGAGATCTGATACACCTCAACGAGTTCTTCTTCTTCATCAATACCTCTGATGGAATCTTTGATGTATTTGATATTCGAAATAACAACCTTGCGTAACACTTCCTTTGCTTTCTCCGAGTCTGAGACATGTGCGTAAACAAAAATGGCCTCTTTCCAAAATCCACAGCCAGTCAAATAAGATCCAAATGAAAAAGATAACCCATCGTACTCTTCCGCTTTGATGGAAAGTTTCTCGCTCAACACCTTTAGGGCTAACCATTTCAACTTAATATTCAAGTGCGTAGAATTGATAAATTTCTCCACAAACCCATTTGTCTGCAGATTGACATGATCATAGAATTGGAAGACTTCAATCACAGGATTAGATTCATTATGGTTGCTCAAAAACTCTCCTATCAACTTTGGTAAGGTCAACGAGTTACCTCCATAAAATAATTTAACCGAGAGAGCCAAATTCCATGGCAATTCTTCCAATACATCTTTGAAGTCTCCGGACAAAATTTTGTGGATATTGACGATTGGCTTAGGGATTAATGAGAATGCACCAGTTTCTTTCCATTCCTTCAATTGGTTTTTAGCTAAAGATTTCACAGTTTCTTCATCTGAATCAGCTAAAGTTAAGATAACCGCAAGATGGTCATTATTAGAGTTGAGAGCAGTCTCAATGGCTGATTGCAACTTACCAGAGCATAAACGGATAAATATTTGATTCAAAGGATCCTTCTTGTCTTGGCTTAGACGATCAATATCAGTCTGTGAGAATTGCTGCAACCATTCCCCAAACACCTGCTTATTTTTGATTTCAGTCAACCTAGCAATGAGCTCATCGTCAATAAGTCCTTCAAATTCGGGACCCTTTGTATGATTATCAAACAAGGAAGAGAACAAATTAAGAAGTTGTTCCTCTTCTAATATCAGACCACCAGACACCAAATCTTGAAATTTTAATTCATTGGACAGTTGCACCAATGGAAATTCGTTATCTCTTTTTATGATAATTGAATTTTCTCTTAAGTACTTAACTATCTTGGGGATGTTGTTTGGATAGATATCATCATTGGAATCTACCTCTATGTCCTCTATTATGCCCAAGTCTTTTGCCTGCGGTACGAAATCTGCTTGTTTCAATGATTCATGATTGAACTCTGAAAACACCATCTCATCTATATTAGAGAATGTCAATGGCTTGGTGATCTTCGCATTAACAGTCAATGGATTCAAAGAAGAGTTGATATCATTTGCTAACTCCAATTGCACTAGCCAGTCTTTCGAGACAGGAACATTATGCTTGCCTTGAACACTATTAAATATGGCATCGTTGGATATTTCCGGTTCAAATGCTTTTTCGTCGACTATTTCGAGCATATTAGTGTTTCTAGGAAGCACGCTAACTAATTGCTTCAAATAGTCAAAATTATGCGATGGGGTATTAGCAACTTCAAACTCCACAGATTCAGTAGTGGAAGAAGTATCTGATTCCCCGGAATCGAGGGTGATATCACTGACGTGGGAATTTATCTCGTTTATCTCCTGCTCTTGCTTGAATATGTCAACTTGATTTCTGATTTCATCTTTCACTAAGGTTTTCTTGATAAGTAATGGATTTTCACTTGCGTTAGTTTGAGATGACCAACCTCCAGGAACTCCGTTGGTATGCAGTGTAAGTCTTTGTTTCTTGATTTCTTGATTGAATTTGTCATTCTCATATATTCTTGAATACTCCGAAAGGGAATCGTTCTCTTTTTCATCCTGTTTCCTCTTCTTTTCAAGTAAATTATTGTATTCTGTAATATCGTCAGTTTCATATTCTTCAACTAAACCCCACACACTGAAATGTTTCACTTTGAACACCCAAACATGAGTGATGGGATCATACGTAACAAATTCGTTACCTTTTTGATTCTGCAAGTATTTAATGAATTCTGAAGTTTTTGTTTCGTTTTTGGGCTTTATTCCCTCTAAAGTCACAGTGGCTGGTACGTTCATTCCAAAGCCAAGGGCATCGTCTCCATGGGTCAAAATAATTTTCTTTTCCAATTGAATACATTCCTTGAATAAGTGCTTATTCAACGATACCTTCTTTTCGTCTGCTTGTTTCAAGACCTTAGTCAAGTCAACTGGGAAATCGTAGGATATTTGGCCAACTCCCTTTCTGCCAATTAAAAAGTTTTCAACGTTGCTCAATTCTTCAGGAGATAAGCTAAGTAATTCTCTGATATTAGGAGAGCACCAGTATCCGTCGTTAGCCTCTAAAGAATCCAATTCATCGATGATTTCACTAGATTTAACACTTTCTCCCAGTAGGACCTTCTGATTTTTGAGATCCTTGTCAGAATCCACCTTATAGGCGTATTTTTCATCTTTAGATTTAGTAGAGTATGATACCTCCTCTTCTTCGGAATCTGAATCATCTAGCTTTCCGTTCAGGCCATCAGTTAAAATTCTTCTTCTTTTGGTGTTCAAGACTTTGTCAGCATCAATGAGATGGAACTTTAAAGGCTTTGACCTTATGACCAATTTCTTTAAGTTACCTGTTCCTCTACCGACGTAGGAAGTACGCAACGATTTTCCAGAATTTTTATGAGAAACCACAGGGTTTGGTTTATTAAGCAATTGTTGCTGAGTGGTTGTTTTGATGTAGTTGGATGGAGTGAATAATCCTTTAATAGATGCGAAGTTTGCAGTTGTTGGGTTTCTTAATACTTTGAAGGTTTGACCAAGTTTGCTCAATAGCGAGGATTTTGGTCTCTCCTGCTGCCTTTCCAAATAAGAATGTCTTCTTTTCTTGTCGGAAGAGTCTTTGGAGGTTTTGTCGTTCAAAAGTGATGCTGTAATGGATTGAGGCATCCCTGAACCTGGTTGTAATCTGCTGAATACTTGGTCATAACTGTACGGATTGTTCGTTAAACTTGGCTGCACATTTCCTTGTTGGGAGCCGAAAAGGCCACCGCTATTAGATGATACATTAGAGTTTCCAAATAAGGAGCCAGCAGGCTTGGAGCCAATTCCAGCGGTATTAGAGTTCCCAAAGAGACCTCCAGTAGTGTTTTGGGTAGATGAGCCGAATAAGCCACCAGTGTTCGGATTAGATGCGGTGTTTCCGAGCAAACCTGTGGCTGGCTTGGCAGTATTGCCGAACAATCCTCCTGTGTTAGCACTGGGGTTGGAGTTGCCAAATAAACCACTTGAAGGAGCTGAGTTAGCGGTAGAATTGCCAAAAAGTCCACCTGATGCAGTACCAGAGGCATTCGAGTTGCCGAACAAGCCTCCCGATGGAGCAGCAGAGCTGTTGGTGTTGGAGTTGCCAAACAAGCCTCCACCTGGTGCCGAAGTGTTGGACTGGCTTGGAGCATTTGTAGACGAATTACCGAAAAGTCCTCCCAGATTCGTGCTGGGCTTGGCAGCAGTGCCCGACAAACCACCTGCTGGTGCTGAATTATTGGAATTGCCAAAGAGACCTCCAGCTGGGGCAGAGGAGTTGGAGGTGGAATTTCCGAATAATCCTCCCGAAGATGCTGGGGGGTTGGACCCTCCAAACAAACCTCCAGAAGCAGGCTTTGTGGCGGAATTGGCAGGGTTCAGACCAAAAAGACCTCCTGAAGAAGAGGCATTGGCGTTGGCGTTCCCTAGTAATGAGGTACCGGTGGGTCCACTGAAGGAAGCCGATCTGCCAAAGCCGGAGGATGCATTCCAATTGTTGGACGTCGTATTGCTTGCTCCAAAAAGTGACATGGAAGAAGGATCACGGGCTTGGATTGAGAGCTGATCTGAATGGTAGTTGGTGATGAAGCTCGAAAACAAACATTGTGCGGACAGAAAAATGCGTGCACAGACAGAAAATGCCGGAGCCGGGCGCTACCAGATGATGCTTGGTAGGATGAGTACTGGGGTAGACAGTTTTTAAGCGGTAGACAAGTAGCAGCAGTGTTGGGCGACTTTTTAAGTAGGATATAGCTATTAGCATCATCTTGGAAATAGCATTGGCTCTATGTTTTTTTGCACTTTTAAATGCACTGACGATGAATTTGACACATCATGTCACATCAATAGTGTTCTATCTCCTCGTAATGAAGCCTTGTAATAACGGACAGTAGGCGCAAAGAACCGCAAGCGATGGAAGATGACTAGGATCCATGTATCTGCCATCCAACATAAGCTACGACGGCGGCCAACACTCATGGTGTATAATGTCTACAAAATTTAAGATCGCAAAGGATGGATGATGAAAATCGTTGGCATGATTCGTCTATAGTACAAATGGAGGCACACAGAGCTACTCGCTGGCGACCTCGAGCTTGACACAGGACTCCGCACTGTGCCAGAACCGGTCGAACTTCCTCAAGTTGCCCTTGCTGCTGTACACCTTGTTGGGGATTCCCACATCAATCAAGTAGTGGGTGACCTCTCCGACATCCAAGTAGCCGTTTTTATAGGCATGGATCAACCCCGTAATAGGCAAGCCCATGGATACACACCAGCGGCAGTTCAACTTCAACGACTGGTCCAGGAGAGTGCCTGACCCACCGTCAATTCCAGAAGGAATATCGAGCGACAAGATCTTCGACTGCTGTGAAGGCTCATTAGCCCATTCCATGAGCGAGCGCAACACCTGCTGGTCGTTTTCCAGGTAGAAAATATCCTCTAAGTGGTCATCGTATCCCTGGAGGGCGTCAATGATCAACTCGACGGGAGTGTCCAACTGGTGGTTTATGATTGACAACAACTCTGGCACGCTGGAGGTGATGACCTTACCGCCTCCGTTCTCGAAGAGCTGCCACTGGGTGGTCAAGTCCTTATCGGTATCTTCGGTGTTGATGACGAACGCCAACACACGTACGCCATGGTTGGTCAAATGACGTCCAGTAGCAAATGCTCTGGAACCACAGCGGGCACTTCCAATTAATAAGAGCACCAAAGGTGGCAAGTTGTGGTTTTTCTTGTTGAGTCTGCTGGAGCCTCCCAACATCTGGGTGGCGATTAATTGCGAGAGATTGGTGGCCAACACCTCGGCCATGATAGGAGGAGTTATGCCGTAGGACTCTGACGAGAGTCGTTCGATCTCAAGCAATTGTACTGGCGACGACAAAGGTATGGGTGACATCGTGGAGCTATGTACCAACTTAAGGTTCTGGTTGGTTACGGGGTCCTTGTATACTGGGGTCGATGAGTGGCTAGCCTTGTGTTTTGTCAAGTCCACTTTTGAAGTGTTGCCAATGTTGTCCCAGTTGTCATTCTTCTTGCTGTCAAGCACCATCTCATCGTTGTCGTACTTCTCCTTTTTAGTTTTTGGACCCTTGCCCTGCTCGATCCGGTTATGGCCCACGAGCCTGTCTCCTGGGTTGACGGTGTCTTTCTTTTGGAAGTCAGCAAACACAGACTTCTTGTCAAACATGGCCAAGTTGGCAGCAAAATCGAAATCGGTGGAGGCCTTGATGTCTTTGACGCCACCGTCGTTGCCCCAGTCTGGGTCAACGGATCCAGTGGGTGAATTGCTTCTGGCAGCAGTCTTTTTGGGGGCTTTGGTTTTAGGAGAATCAATGCTCTTGTCTTCTCTAGAGGATGGTGCCGAGGTTTTGGCAAAAATGATAGCACTGTCGAGCAGCGAGGGAGTGTCAGCCTTGGGTTTCTTGCCACGCCCACCCTTGTAGAAATCTGGGGGCAATTGGATCACCTTCAAGTCGGCAATCTGCGAGCTGTTGACCTGAAGATTGGGGATGGTTTGGCCCGGAAAACTGGATTGCGTGGCGTTTCCAAGGGAGATCTGCCGATTGTCCACGTGTGTGATGACACCAGATGATCTGGTGCCGTCCTTAAGCGTCAAATCGACCTTGTAGTTGAGAAACTCGGCCATGGTTGGATGGTGGAACTACGTCGAGATTTTCAATTTTGATGGTGTGCGGGTAGTGGGGAAATTAAAGTCGCGGTGGACTGGGCCACTGGCGTTGGCACGAGCTTGCGGGCACGTTCTCACTAGCCATCATTCGCTGCGGCGGAGTGAGACACTTTTACGTGGCGAGGGCCACTGGCCACGGCACAGGTTGGACTGAGGGCCCGCGGGGAGGCGATTTTTTCTCGCTGGGCCACAACACGGGCTGGCGAGTGAGGCGAATTCTCATGGTAAAACCCCAGAAGCAAAGGGAAGTAATGTAGTTGGGTCTAAAGCTGCTTACTTCTCATGATGATAAATGATCCAAAACGAAGAAGCAAGTTATCTCGGTGTGGTGGATATTAGAAAATGTTCGTACCAGTTGTTGCATCTATTCATGAGTTCAGTCTAGCGAGAGGCCCACTAGAAAATTTCCTCGCTGTCCGTCATGCACCGCGAGGCCGTCAAATGTGCCAGGTTCAATTCTTGCGCAGGCTTCTCTCATTACTTCGGCGATCCCTCGGCGAGTCCCAAACACAAACCTGGCACCTCAAACCTGGAACGCAGCAACGAAGGAATTGCCGAGCCATGAGTGCCAGTTTCCATCTCTGGATTGCTGGATTCGAGAGACAGAAATCTGGCTCAACTCCAACCGTCTAAGAATGGCTCAATTTATCTCAATTTGCTTGTGGCCACCAGTGGAGTGTGTTTTGGTGAACATGTAGCAAACAAACGGACCGAGGTCAATTTGCACATTCACCCAGTCAAACGACTCGGTTCCTGCTGGATAAAGGCCATGTCGGATCTATTTTGTAGCTAGGATCCAACACAGTGACGTTGTCTTTTGATCTGCGATCGTCCTCTTGGGCCTGCGGCTGCTGGCGCATCGCAGCAGGCGTAGCAGGTTGGGCTTGCTACGTGTGGAATAATCACTACAGTACGTGCAAAAACAGCAAGCACGCCACTAGAAAAGCCCACCTGCGGGCTACAGGTCCACGTACTACTGTATTGGCGGTAGCAGCGGTCCTCAGTCCCACCAGCATCTCGCTGGTGAAAAAATCGGCGGTTACAGCTACCCGGGCCCACCGTCAGAGGGTATAGGTCACGTGCGTTCTCGCTCCCTACTTATCAGACTTTTTCACTATCCTCTCCACCCAGCCATCATGTCCAATCCAAAGGGCCTGGGTGTTCCCGTGAATACCCCCTCCACAACCTCCAGCAAGAAGCCCTCTGCCTCGCATGCCAAAGTCACCGCCAGAGACATCTTCCTATACATCCCCAACTTGATCGGATACGTCCGGGTGGTCACCGCCATCCTCTCGTTTGTTTGTATGAAGAACCACCCCGTCTACACATTGGTCCTCTACGGCATCTCGGGGTTCTTGGACGCTTTCGATGGCTGGGCTGCTCGTAAATACAACCAAGGCACCCGCTTTGGCGCTGTGTTGGACATGGTCACCGACAGATGTGCCACCTCATCCTTCATTGCCTACTTGAGTTTGATCTACCCCAACTACACCATTGCCTGGCAGGTATTGATTTCGTTGGACTTGGCCAGTCACTACATCCACATGTATGCCATGCTTTCCAATGGGTCCACCAGCCACAAGAACGTGGACTCCAAGCAGTCCAAGATCTTGTCATTATACTACACCAATAGAAAGTTCTTGTTCTTCGTGTGTCTTGTGAACGAGTTGTTCTACGTGGCTCTCTACTTGCACTACTACAACTTCTTCTGGTTGGGCACTGTCTTGGCCTGGTTGAGTGCTCCAATCTGGTTCTTCAAGCAGTTTGCTAACGTGATCCAATTGCAGGGTGCTGCGCTCATCTTGGCCAACATGGATGCTGAGGAGAAGTCCAAGTAGACTTCATGTATATGTTAAATAATTCCGCTAACAAATCAATACAGTTTGGTTTATCTCCATCTATTCCCGATATATCCTCCCTAATCACATGGTTTAACATTTTATTGTCTCGGGTATTTACCTCCCCTTATCGAACAAGCCCATAACTTGTCTCTTGCTTACTTCTTGCGCTCAATTTTTCAATTGCCATAGCGGCATGGTGCTGCAACGTTGCGTCTCCTTTTTCTTCAGCAACTGCTTGCTCGAACGCGAAACACTTGGTTAACATCACCAAGTTGGCCGCACTCTTGAAACCAACAATGCTCAAATTTAAGTACCGAAGTACCTGGCTAAACATATCACTTTTCCCACCGTGTAAGTATAACTTATGACAACTCTTGGACAACTCGAAATAACACTCTGAGATTAAGCTCTTGTGACCAATTGATATTATTACCGGAATAACTTCATTCAAGATCTCATAGCATTCCTCGTAGTGGTCTAAATTGTTCAATGTACTGACCAATATGATTAATCCCTCTGCAAGAAGACTTTGAAATCCAAGCTTTTTCGCTCTGTGGAGCTGGCTCACTATCAAAGTAAACCCCTTTGTATAGTTTCCTGTAATGTTGAAGATCTTACATTTCAATAAGTTTAACTTAATAACTATTGAAATATCTGACCAGTCTGAAGCCAAGTAATCGGAGATCATTCTCAAAGCAACTGAAAAGTTTTCAAGACAGATTTGAACCTCAACACTCAACAGAAGCAACTCATTCTTTAGTTCTAATTCTTTAATTTCGTTGGTCTCAAGTATCCGTATCAATTCATTACAGGTCTGAAATTTTCCTCTATTTATGTTGAGCCTAATTGACAAAATGAGGCTCCTGATTTGAATCGAATTAAAGAGTGAGTGGTCAGTGTTAATAACTTGCTGTTTAAGGTTTTCCAACCTTTGCAAAGATACTTCTGTCTCTCCCCTCAAAAAGCTCAAATAATTTGATCTAGTTTGGATTGATAATTTGTCATTTCTTCTATCCGTAGACTCCATTGAAATTTCATTATAAACCTCACTCAAAATTGGGACACCAACCTTGCTCCAGATGGATGAGTTTAACTCGGTTGATTTGATGAACGAGGACTGGTGGTCGTTGATTGAGATATACAACGCCTTCAAAATACACTCAAAGTATGAAGATGGAGCCTTATCGTCGCCACTCATCACCGGTTCACCTTTGCAGAGTAATTGAAGTGTGGCGAAATTATAACTCATAGAATGCAACAGTAACGAAACCAGTTGGGACTTCTGAATTAAAAAATTTAGCAATTGAGACTCATCGTTATTATTGTAGAAGCGCTGGCGTTTCCAGAGCTCTGGTTTGTTCTTTATAAAATTGAATAACCATGACAAAATATATGTTAATGTTGAATTGTCCTTGTTTTCTCTTGCAACTGATATAGCCTCTTCGATTGAATCTATAGCTTTCTCGTCTTCACCAAAAAACTGATGTAAGGATGCTCTTGAAATCAACGCAAAATGATAGAAATACTTTGAGTTATTAGAAACGGTATAGTCAAAATACTGATGCAAGGCCTCGAAAGCCCCATTATAGTTTGATTGATTCAAGTTTTCAAGGTACTTGATATAATAATATGAAGGCAAGTTATTGAAATTTATGTTTTGGATCAGACAGGTGTTGGAATCAGTGGAGGTCATTAGAGTCATTAAATCTATTAATGCTTTTGGTGTGGGGGTACCATAAGTTTCAAGCAAATTAATCTGTTTGTCAAGCAAGATTTGAAGATCGTGTTTGGGGACTGGGATCAACTTGGTAGTGCTGGGATTAGCAGAGTTATCAGAGCTTGAATGTGCGATCGATGAATCCAAGATATCTTCTAGTTGTTGATTCAAGTGGGCAAATAGCAATTCTTCGCTTTCTTCTCCCGAGGATTGTCCATCGGCTGTGCTATGAGCTATAGATCCACCCATCAACAAGTAGCTCTCCCTGGTAGGCTCTCTATACTCGACCAATGCCTCGTACAACAAGAATACTTCGTCAAACTTGAGAAGTCTGAACGCAGTAATCATTTTGTATATGAAGATTCCAAGCACCGATCGTGAAGTAGCCTGTTTGAAAGAGCTATCGGGGTGCTCGTACACAACTGTGGGGCCCACCATGGTATCACCGATGGATGTTATCAACGAGTCCAACTTTTCAACCGAAGAAATGGACCAGAGAATGTCTAGGATCATCTTCTGGAGGTATTCCGAGTCTGTACGCCCCTGTTCTTGTCCATTGTCTTTTATCACCCTGCTGTGCAAAGTGTGGCAGAGGTCTGAAAGGGTCGGTACCACCACTAATTCGTCATGCTCGTTGTACAATAGGCTGTTTTGAATGAGTTGGTTGATCACATACACGGTAGAACGGACCTGGGAGTCCTTGATGGTGTTGAACAAATAGCAATTGACGAGGAAGAGCGTTGCTATCTTGTGTGGCGATAGGTCCTCCGTGAGGAGGAGCTTGGTCTTGTCGTGCATGGCGGTCGTAGACTCGGTATTTGTGTATGGTGATGATTTGGATGCCAATTGATGTTTACGCGCTGGGTGATGATACATCGAATCAGGAAAGATGCCAGGAGGAATAGCTTTCGAGGCTCGTAGAGAATACGGGGCTAACTGGTAGAGACGGTAGTGTTCGATGGAGTTTACTCTACAGGGTTAGGTAGATGAGGTGGGATCTCTTACAACAAGCTACTGGTGTTCAGCAGTATCTATTGAAGTATATAGCTACCTATTCGTCATCGTCGGAGTCACCGTCGAGGTCGATTTCTGGCATCTCAAAGTCCGAGTCGTCACCAGCAGCAGACTCTGCTACGTCAACACTGGGGGCTGCCACAACTGGAGCTGGAACTGGGGCAGTGGTGACTACCTCCACCCTCTTGACTTCTTGCACCACTGGCTCGGATGGGAAGGAAATAACATCTTCGGAGCTGACCTCCTTGGTGACAAATACCTTAGCTTCGTCGACAATCTCGATATCCTCCGGTTTGGCAGGGATCACTGAGGCATCGCCATTTTCTGTGCTGGCAGAAGCTTCACCGTGGTCAGTCTTTCTGCGCTTTGCAGAAGGTTCAGAGTCGTCCTCCACGGTCGTCTTTTCTTCGACAACTTCCTCGTCCTCGTCGTTGTCACCGAAGCCAGCCAATTCAGTGGGCTCTTCCACCTTCTTCACGTAAATTGGCAATGGGGGAAATCTGGGATTGGTGAACACGCTCAAAAGAGGATCTTGAGGAATCAACTGGGACACGATGGGCAACAACGACACCTTTTCGAATCCTGGATACAACACACTGTTGATCAACAAGTTTCGTAACTGAGGAGAAACGGACTTCTCGTAACTATAGTACTTAGCATTGACGGCCTCCAAAATGAGATATCTCATGATCTTGTAATGCTGAGTGGGTGGTAAGTTGACTCGAGATATGATAGCACTCAAAAAGCTACGGACAACCTTAATGGTGCCGCTATTGATACTCTCCACAAACAAATGCTGGTGAGACAACAAATCAGACATGGCAACGGAATTGGTATTCTTTTTCTTCTTGTTGTTCTTGCCTTGAGGCTGGTCCACCTTCTTAACAGCAGCTGGAGCAAGACTTGAATCAAGTCTTGGTTCCACCAACAACAAGGAAGTGTCGACAAATCTCAATAACTGGGACGAGTCACCCAAATTTCCAACCAAAGAAAGGTAAGACTCAACACATGACAAAAGAGCCACTGCTAATTCTTCGTTGATCAACAATTCATTGAAGTCGATTTTCTTGTTCTTGAAAGGAATTAACACTTCTAAGTAAGACAATATGTTAGTCAAGTGAGGCAAAACGTTTCCTCTGTAGACCAATGCCAACTCTTGCAACAACTTTACCGCGTTGAATTGGTTCTTCAAGGTGGTGGCCTTGATGATTGATTTCAAGGCGTCATCCCTCACGTCGAACTTGAATTGAACAAAACGAAGATTGATAGAGCAAATTAACTCATTCAAGGTCACAATTAATCCAAGAGGAACCCTGACACTGAAACGGGTCTCTACCTTAAGATAAGTGGAAAGGAGGTTGAGGAGAATTTCAATGTTGCTGGAAATCTGGAACAATGACTTTGGTTGGTTGACATCCAAGTTCAACGGTTCGAGAAGCTTCTTTGAATCGATTTCGGCACTTGGCAACTTTTGAAATAATCTCTTGATATCTGCATCGTCATTCAAGTTCAAGAACTCGTTGTAAACGGATAAAATAGAGACAACCTCTTTGATAATGTTTCTAACGTTGTTTTCCCATTGAACCTCTGGTTCAGCCTTTTCAATCACAGGCAAAATGGCCAAAGTCTTGAAGATCGATTGCTTCAACTTTTCAGGGAATGAAGTAAACTCGCCTAAGTTCAAAAATCCAGTCAATCTGGAGGCAAGCTTGTTACCGAATGGTCTGAAGGTGGTAGGATGGTGCTTTACAAGAATGAACAAGGAATCAATAACTAACAACGGGTTGAAATGGATGTTATCGAGGTATTTGGTAATAATTGTAGGCAACTTTGGAGTCAATATTTCACGTGTCAAGGTTGGTTTTCCTCTGATCTGCTTGCAGATGAAGTTGATTGCCTCTATAGTACTGGTCAAGATCTTTCTATCGATGGTATGGTTGTAGTTCTCCAAATTTGTGAGTAATTGCTCAAGTAAAACAATACCATTGTTGGACAAGATGGTATAGTTTTCAGCCAAGACTCTAATCAAGTTGGTACCACACCACTTGTTGTATGCATCGGGGGATTTGGTAAGGTTCAAGGTACGGGAAATGAGGTGATTGGTTTCTGACTTGGTGATGTTGAGGAGGATAGACTTGTCATAGTGAAGGGTAGAGAGGATCGAGAGGATCGAGTCTGGAGTAGACTCGAGCTCCTTGATGATTAAGGAAAGGGGGATCGACATCACAGTGCAGTTGGAAGTGGTCTGTTCGCGATGAGTTGAAAAATTGGTGGAGTGCGATGAGACTGTGTATGTTCTGGGGGGTTGCGAAAAGACGGGAAAATCAGCTGCGAATCTAGCAATAGAAACTAACGTATTCTGGTCACGATGGCATGTAAGACCTGTTGTACTTGCTTACACTGGGAACCAGAACCATGATCAGAATTATTGTGAATAATTTAGTGAGCATATTGAACAAACTCGATCGCATGAACCCTTCGATTAATCGACAATAATCAATTGGAACCAGATTATGTTGTACTAATTCGAATCATCCTTCAATTTTTGTAACTTTAACTCATAATGAATGTTAGAAATGGCTCAAATCTGCACTCTGGAATCTGCTACGGGACTTGCAAAATCAAGTTCGAAAGTTTGAAGAAGTGATAAATTTACTTGATAATTAGCTGTTACATATTCTATATGACAATATTCATTACAGTGTAGTCAGCAGTAGTTCAACGTTTGATTAATAAGAATAAAATTTTGGGGTTTGACTACAAAGTCTCGGCTAATAAGTCCTTGAAACCAAATGGTTGGAAAGGAGTACCTTCACCAACGAAAAACTTGGACATGGATTCAACCCAGTGCAATCTTAACGAGTGCAACATGGCAGAAGTACCCTCCATGATAACCAAGATACAGATGGTCAAAGAGAACCACATGGCAAACAACACAACAGTCATGAAAACACCGGAAATACCAGTGGCTCCAAATGCATTACCAATGGTCATAGACCACAAAACAGTGGATAATTGGGCGTGGGCCAAAGACAAGGCCCACAATCTCAAGTAGGATGCGGTGTGGGAAACACAGTTCAAACAGAACTCGATGGTGTGAATGACTTGGTGAATCATGATGTCTCCGAAGTTGTGGTCGTCGTGACCCTCTTCGTCGTCATCGTCGTGAGCATCCTCGTGGGTGTTTTCTTCCGATGACAACTCATCGCTGTTGAGCTGTTGATATTCATGGTTCTTGGCTTCTCTATCAATTTGTCTTTTCAAGTATAATGGCTTTAAAAGCAATAACCAAGGAACACAAATCAATGCAATAAATAAAAGGAAGACTTGAACGGAAGATTGACCAGCATACAATGGCTCGGCAACAGTACCAGGAGACAAAAACATAGAAATTAACATGTTCAACAAACCTGGTGGCTGCTTGCCTGTACCAAACCAGTCAATAGTCCACTTGTAGACGATACACAATGATAAGTAACCAAAAATACCTTGCATAAAGATCAAACCAGGAATGAAATTACCCACAATGTCGACAACACTTTCGAAGTGAACGTAGTTGACTAATGAGAAGAAGTATGAGTAGGTCATATGGACGTATCCCATCAAGATAGACAACTTCATCTTGTAGGAGTTGGAAAAGAGCAAGGCATTTTCAGCACCATGCCAAGCTGAATCCAAACCAAAGACGTAAGTACCGACAGCCTTAGCACGAACGGAGTCACCTGCCTTGAAGTGCTCTGGCCACACCCAACCTGAGGTGAAGAGAGTCATTGATTTGGAAAAGATATCGTTGTACAAGAGACCCGTGTACATAGAAAAAACACCCATAAGTAACAAAATGTAACGACCGGTATAAGCCATATCGAAGATTTCATCACGTTTCATAGCTCCCAACTTCTTTTCGTTCAAAACCAAGAATAAAGCAGCCAATGACAAGAGGAAACCATGACCAAGATCACCGAACATGATAGCGAACATGAATGGGAAAGTTATGATAGTTGGCAAACCTGGGTTAACTTCTCTATAGGATGCGATACCATAGGCATCACAAATAGCTTGGAAAGCTCCGGTAAACTTGTTGGTACGGTGATAAGTTGGAGGAGTTCTAGTTGTCTCTAAGATGTTGACAATAGTAGGAATAGATTGAGAAGTACTGGCACCCTTGATAGCTGCAGTCAACTCATCAATTTCATCGGTAGCAATCCAACCCTCGGCAATCAAAGTTTGTCTAGAACCGTCATAATCACAGCGGTTCATAGTTTGGTATACGGCCTTTTCTCTGGCAATAACCTCCCACCATTTGGCCAAGTCCTTGGAAATGGCAATTAACTCGGAGGTCAATGCGGTCTCGGAACGTTCTGAAATGTTGGATAAATCGGCCAATTTGGATTTGACTTCCTTCAACTGCTCGGATCTAAGTTCTTGAGTGACATCAACCTTGTAAAGGTCTGCATCCAAAGACTCACAAATCTTTCTGATACGCTCATTGATGATAGAACCGTGAGAGAAGATGATAAAGGAGTTCTTGTTGACCTTCGATTTTGATTGGGCATCGTAAACAGGGTCGGCCAATTCTTCGCTGTGGAAGTACAAGTTACCTCTCAAAGCTCTCCAAAGAATCTGTTGCAAGGTGTTGACCTTATCACGGCCAATAACACCAGAAATAAATGATGAGCCGCGAGCATCAGACACAGCACCTTGGGATTCCAACTGGGAAAGTAAGGCATCCTCCTCAGAAGCGGACGATGTTTGGGGACCAGAGTGTAAGGCAAAAAAGTGGTCCACACCTTGAATGGTGGCCTTGGTCTGTTCGAGGTCTGTTTGTCTTTCATACAACGATTGAGTAGACTCGATCAACTCGCTGACCCTATCTTCCAACAACTGGGCGTCTTCGACGTGCTCATCGATGACGGATTGGGGAACCACCGACTGGGGTTCAAAAGGGTAAGTTTGCACGGGAATGTCTCTCTCGTCGAGTTCTTGCTTGAAAAAGTTGTACTGTCTCTCGACATTGTCCAATTGTCTCAATTCCTTGACGAAAGCTCTCTGAAAGTCGCTTACCTTGGAGTTCAAGTCTCTGAACTGAACCGAGTTCAATTCACCTACCTTGTAGATGATGTCTCTCGAGACTTCGGTAGGGACGTACAACTGCACCAAAGACATTTCCGCAGAGCCTGGGAGTTAGTAGGGAGCGGGGCAGGGTTGTGCATGATACATACGGAAAACGGCTTCTTCCTTTGGGGCCATCTTGTCGAGTTTGATGGATGGATGGGGACAAAGATAAGTGGTTTCGACAATTTTTGTTGACGGCGGGTATCACGTTGGGAGATACACGTGATTCTTAGCGGTTAACGCACGGCATGGTCACATGGAGGGCCACGTGAGGGGCTAGTGTGTTTCATTAGTCACCTGACTGATATCACATGGGTGGCTAAGCATGTGTCTGGTCTATTTGTTAGGAAGTGTACAGCATCTTCATGAATGTATCACTTTTCAAAGTTATCCTAGGTGTATAAAATTGATCATCACTTCTCCTTCAAAATTTGTGGAGCTGACTTTTTTTAATAGCTCAATATTAGTGATAGATGAATAACCAAGAGCCAAAGACAGTTTCCTGTAATTCTTCAGGCTACTCAAAACAGCTTAAGCTATTGGAGAAAAATCGAACTGTAAGAGAGTTAAAGGCTGGATGTTTAATATGTTGTATTGATGGCAATGTAGCATCATTTTTTATAAATTTAATATTATTCTTGGATAAGGATTACGGAATACATTTCACTAATCTCGCCTATATATTGGGTGCTTCAAAGATTTCCAGCAAATGGAGAGGCGATGTTAGCTTGGATTTGCTGTACTAGCCTGACGAGGCTGCGAACTAATCAAACTCCAATATATATGTTGGTGTTATGCTAAGAGCGATCTCGTCTCTCTAATTTCATAGGAAAGTCAGTTCTTCAATTCGTTAACAAAGCTACATACCTCGCTACGAAAGGCTAGCCTTCTAACCAACCTAGGTTCACCCACATAACAGCTCTTCCCAGCAAGTGTAGCTAATTTAGCCGGAACTTTTGCACGTGACTCATTGACTTCCGACCACCTGTGTCGGTCAACAAACCGCAGGTAAACATTTCCAAGATAACCTAAATAGCTCCAAACTCATATGCAATTCTAAGACAATAGTACTCGAAGTTGAATCTCGGCTGAAAAGTCCTGCCTAGGAAATAAAACCTGGACGTAAACCGGTTGTTTCCACGCAGGAAACACACCACAATCAAGTGGCGCCTCGACTGATGTCACGTGCTCTATGTCACGTGGAGGAGCGGCTCTTGCCGCCCCGCCTCACCACGATCATCGATGCGCCACTTCGGGGAGTGGCGCGTGCCGCAAACCGGCGCATGGTCGCATGATTGCTCTACAGTTTTGTCGGAAGCGAACCTTTTCTTCAGAAATATATGCACGAGCGGTGATTGTACAATCTGTCCGATTCAACGCTCCTGCCCCACTTCGCGCCGCCTGTACCCCCTCCTAGTCACGGAATGCTAGCAGACACTAACTGGGCAATAGACCAAGGCGTGAATCACCATCACCACCACCACCGCCGCCACGACAGGTACGTTGACACTACACTCAGTGGCCAGTTCCAACAGTGTTGCGGATCCCTAGGACATGTAGCCCTGGCCTTCTCAACCGAATATCCCAGGACTTAATTATGTTGATGACGTCGCAAGGCCCGGACAGTGCGTCCAAATTTCCAGACAAAGTATGGCGCAGCTGCTCACTCGCCGACACTACAAAAATGCCGCCAATATATCCTCAATTGTCTGACTGCAAAGCTGGGTACCCTCCCCCAGCAGTTCTAGACTGGGCCATTAGCCACCAGGGCAACAAAAAGTGTCGGAGCCTGATTTTTTCCCGTCATCCACTGTCTGAGACAATTGTTTACCTTGCTGATGAGGCGGCCACCCACCAGTTATTTCCGTAGCAAACGTAGCCTTCTCCACCAAACTCGACTTCAGACACCGACCTGCACGGTATCTTGCTCCTCCACACACACGCTGCGTCACTAAACCGTCATCTCAATCCTTATTTCCCAATTAGCCCCGGCGATTGTTTCTGTCGTGGCTAGTCGCATGCAATTAAACAATTGCTTTTTCGCTGTGCTTAGCTTCTGCCACGAATCGTGGCAAGTTAAATCTGCTCCTTATTTATCATATCTATACCTCAGAACCCTACATTGCAAATTGTCCCGTTTCCTTACTGTTCAGCATTTCCGTGTACCTTCCCTCCCCGACACTAGTCTCTACCAGCCAGTTGTCTTTCCAAGCGTCTCATAACCTGCCCATCACATCATCTCGTCCCGCCCATCACCTCAGCGTTTCCCACCAGCCCAAATCCCCCTCCTGGGCGTTCTTATGGTACCCAAATCCGAAGTTCCTGGCCCCGCCAAGCTGGAGCCTGTCTCCTCCAAAAAGCAGGGCATGTCCAACTTCAAACAGTACACAGGTAGGCCCAACTTGGTGAGAACTTCCTCGTTGGACCCCCACTATATCCGCCAAAACCTCAGTCTCGTCAACACTCCCGTCAAGCTTATCTTCGACAAGGACCTCTCGTCCATGACCGAGAACTGGACCCTTGAAGAGAAGGAAAACCAGCGTCGTCTCGTCAAATTTAAGTTCATACGGCTCTCGCCTGCTGAGTACTTTGTCCAGTTCGATCCTATCAAAAAGGAACAGTACGACCACACGTCACCCATCATCTCATGCATTTTCTGGAAGGAGAAGGACTTGCACATCGTCACCTCAGTGGACATCATCTTGATCCTCGAGTACTTGGTGCAAGAGTCGTTCAGCATCGAGGAGAAAAACAGAATCAGACGTAATCTCCAGTCGCTCAAGCCCCAAACCATCTCGCGCACTAACAAGCAGTTTGGCCGCTTCTTCAAGCTCTTGATGTCCATGGAGGACCCGCGCCCCAGAAACATAGAGCAGGACTTGAAGGTGTTCCGCTGGAGCGACTTGTTCAAGGCCATCAACAAGGTCATCTCCAAGTACTCCATGGTGGACGACAGCATGCCGCTTTCCAGTATCAAGGAGTCTACAGGCCCTGAGCTTGTTCCCCCAGCCACAACCACCACAATTCCAGCCCCAGACCCACTTGCCAATACCATTGCCATGGCTCCAGCGCAATCATACACTACCTCCATCCCTCAGCACTTCAACCAGCACCTCAACAGCCACATGAGCACCCATTCCTCCAACCTCACTGCCTCCCAGCATGCTGCTGGCCAAATACGACATTCCTCGAGCTCGGGGCCCAGTTCCAGTGCTCAAGAGTTCCATCCTTCCCAGAACGAAGATCCCTCCGAGCCGGTGTTTTTGCCATCCGAGAGACTCAAGGTCCTCAAGAGAAAGCTCAACAAGTCGTCGCAATCATCTACATCATCCACATATTCCGGCACCACTCCCACCTACAGAAACGACTTGTTCCAACATGCATTGAAGCCGAGCGACCCCGTGCCCTTAGGTGCACCCAACTCCAACACCATCAAGATCAAGTCGGAGAATGACTCGCCTGAATCAGTCGATTCACCACCTGACCCCAACTCGGTAAATTCGGAACGTAATTCCCAGAATTCTTTGGTTGCGAAATCGGACGATTGCACCATTTCTGGTCCTTCGGGGTCGTCTTCGTCCAACGAGGACTCATCGGGGTCCAACTCTCGCTCGGTACCATCCCATGGCTCTAACTCTATTGCTGCTTCCAGCACAATGCGCTCGGAAGGGTCTGGCTCTGCTAACGTGTTCTCGAATGGTGCCAGCGTGCAGGAGTCCCTGAACACATCCGAAGCCAACAGTGCTGGAACCTTTATCACAAAACACCGGGCCCCCTCTCTTGGCTCCGACGGGCGCCTTAGAGTGCCTTCCCAGGCCCCCAAACTGGGAAAGAAGGAGAAGGAGGCCAAGACGGCAATCCGAAACGAAAAGAATGACAATATCAAGAAGTATGCCGAGGACCAGAGCAACAGAGTATTTGGTGGCAATCAGTACGACGAAAACCATATTCAGACTCTGCCAGAGGCTGACTACGAGGCCAAGCGCAAGCAGCCTGATCCCCACGGTGTACAGTACTATCAATATCCACAGCAATCCATGTTGTACCCAATCCAACCACCCGTGGTCAGCAATGGCTACTCTTCTGGTGGATTGCCTGTCAGGGACTACTCCCAAACCACCAGCATTCCAGGCATGAGTCAGTTGAGCACCTCCAACGTGCAAAAGCATGAGTTGGAGCAGAGCCAGAAACACAAGGATGACGGCCCCTTTCCACGGATTCCTTCCATTCTGCAATCTTTTGGAACGCAGAGTGCCAACCCAGTCGCCTTGTCTCCTATTGGACGCTCACTCAGCACCTCTGACAACGGACACATCAGACTACCACCAATCTTGTCACGAGACAGTATTTCGGAAGCCAGCACACAAGGCGTGAAGCTTCCGGGTCCAAGTAAGATCAACGAGTACTGGAAGAGTATGAATGTTGCTCCAGTCAGGGCAGGTTCGGACGGATTTGTTCGCCACAGTCCGATTGCCGCAACACAACCAGTCGGGCCTCCACCCGGCCAATATTCTGGGCCACATACCTTCACCCAGAGCGAATTTTCCACTGAATCCGATCAGCCTCCCCAAAAGGTGCAAGCTAGGAACCAGCAAAAGGAGGGCCAAGACAAGCGTTAAAGCTGGGGGCAATCTGTCGGGTTCGCAGACAAAAACAGGCGAACATATGTGAAATTATCTAATACCAATAAGTGGGGCATGAGCTGTCGATCTTATTGCGCGATGTACTTTGTATCTAGGCATTTCTGTGTATCTTAGTGTATATAGTAGAATTCTACGAACTGCAAATGACGGCTTGCATGTGTATGCAGGTACTGAACCCCTATGGTGTGGCGAGTATGTTGCAGATTTATGCAAGGTGTTACCTGCCACATGCACCATTGACAGGGCTGGTGCGTCGGGTGGGCAATCTTAAGGTGTGTTAATTGTCTAACCATGGTGACTATTGGTGCCTATAATACAAATCTACTTCTTCTCAAGCGCCTTAACGGTCTCCTTGAAGTCGGGGGTGCTCTCAAATACAACCCCCTTTCCTGGCTGTACTGTCACGTAATTCAAGTAGTCTGCGGAAGTTCTTTCAGGAACCACCTCTACCTCATCCACTACCACCTCGGTGGTGGCAGGAACTCCCGAGCCCGATCTGGGTGGTCTTCTGCCCCTGCCAACATGCTGGTGGCCTGTGCTGGATTGCAACAACAAGCTTCTGGGCCCTATCACCTTGATGAAGTCCTGGTTTCCTACCAAGAAGTTGTAGGTGTAACCCTTTCCCAACCGGAAAAATTGGCCAATTTTGGCCAAGTACGAGCCAATGGCCCTGCCGTATAACTTGACCTTCGCAAGAGCGGAAACGGGTCGATTGTGGATATTGGTGATACTTATGCTGGCTACGGGCGCCTCAGTCACAGGGGCCACGGGAAAAGAGTATTTGTGCACGCAGTTGCTCAAATCGAAGGGTCCGTTGACAGTGACTCCCAACAAGTTTTTCTTGTTGACCAATAACTCTTCGTTCTTGGCAAGATTGACATTGTAGATGGATCCATTACCAACCAATCCTGCCTGTCCTCTTCCACTCAATAATGTATAGCCAGAATGGGTCCACTTGAAAAGACCTGTGTTCTGAGTGCCCTTCAACCCCAAGGTTTTGAGGAGCTTTCTGGAAATGACCTTTGGCAAGGTGTGCAATGATATGATCAACGAATTGCCCGTGTACACCTGCAAGGCGCTTTTGTTGAGGATGGCCCAGTCGTTGGAGCCGTCCAATATCAAGTTCACAAACGACTTGTTATCCGAGGACTTGAGCAATGAAAACGTCCTAGAGCTGGAAGATACCAAGATAGAAAAGGGCGAGGTTGATATTAACTTCTGGTAGGCGGAGGCATACCCTCCATAAAGGAGCCTTCTGACTGGCGAAAGGAATTCAAGCGTGCTTCTCACAGATGATACAGACGAATTGGCACCAGTCCCGTAGATAGATAACAACGACCCTCTTCTGACATAGACAGGGACAGATGCTGGGGAAGATATGCTGAGAACAGATTGGGGATTGCCTAAAGGTTTGAATTCGGCAGTTTCCAACGCCTTGTTGCTAATCAACTGCTCAACGTCTTTGATGCTATCCTTAGCATTGACATTGGAGACATCGGAGATTCCACCTGCCCTCTCAGGTTGGTTCGATATTGAGATGGCCCTCCTGCTGGCCACCCGTTTGAAAGCCGACGAAGGGAGCTGTCTTGGTATCATTGAATGGTTCTGGCTTCTTGCTGTATAGCTATTTTTCATCCAATGTGGAGCGAGTAATTTGTATCACGTGACTACAACCACTTCTAGTCGGGTACTGGATTTCCTAAGCATCCAGAGTTACTTCTGTAGGAGCCAACTAGCTTCGTACCGTGAGTACCAAGACTTTCATTCTTGCATGCCTCCTTGTGGTAAGTTCAAAAATTTGCAAATAATCTTAATTTCAGAATATGTGGTTTACCCATGTGAGATCAATATCTGTCTGAACCATTCTCTAGTGTTATCCGCAAATGGACTCTTCAGCCACCGTAAAAGCATCCAGGCTAGTATTGAAATCAACACGCGACATGCCTCTTGATTTTGCTGGGCGTGTGTCAACTACAATGTCAATTATGATATCGGGGCTGAATTCAGACATTTCTTGTACTCAATGGGGCTAGTAAACCATCCTCGTGGATTAGTTTTGTTCTCATTTTTTAGGGGCGAATGCAATCTATCGTAAGGCTCTCTACGAGTACTCGGTTTTCAAATCTCACTCTTTCCAGGACTCGTCCTGGAGCAAACCGACTTGGTTTCTAGATGGTACCCAATTACTATGGTTTTACATTATATTCGAAATCGATTCGAGATCGGGAAATATAGAGCCTGGGGCATCTGAAGTTGATTTTAAGCTGGAAACAAACACATTGGCGTGATCCCATTGGTATACCTCAGCTTTCTGAATTTTTGTAAGCCAAAAGACAAGAAACAATGTGGGACAACTATGTAGTAAAGGTAATTCCAGGGAGCATGCCTCGCATCGGCTTTTATAGGCATAAATTAGCTTAGAGTATATTCAGCGCCTTCCATGGAAGACTATGAGAAAGTAGTTTTGTTCATGTTCATATTTGGATCCATTACAATATCACCCTGGAACACGGTGCACTTAATCGTAATTATACGCCACAGAAAAAACGCAAAGATTCTTAAACCAGTAGTGTTTTCCCAAGCAGTGAAGTAAGGGCGATACCACGAATGGATAATTTTCATACTTGTACCAAGGACAACAATTTAACTGTGATGTTAACAGACTAAAAAATACGATAATTGGAAACTCGATTGGTTAACAAAGTGTCAACTAATCAACCAAACAATGGCATAAGCTTAATAAGTGTCAAACCAAGCAGGGAATCTAGCCAAGCATGTTGGTAGTTTACTTGACGAAGTCGCTACCTATTATAGGCTGGCTGCAAAACAAGCTATATTTGCTGCAGTAGAGATTTTGAGAATGAATTAGTTAGGAATTTTGTAAATGGTCAATATTTTAAAGCATGGTACGGGAGGACATTGCTAATCTTCTCTATATTGTTAACATTTAGTGATGTACCATACCGGAAATACAGTACTTGTATTCAAACTATTGAGCAAACATCCCAACCCATTGTCTGTTTCAAAACTAGAAAAAAGGTATCTAAAACGTAAAACACATTTACAGGAAGCGGCCCTTTTAACAGGAACCATGCATAATTCACGAAAATGTACAAAAAGGTGAGAACTGTGTACCTTTCCATCCACAGCTTACACGCAGCAGCAAGTTTTAGGGAAGTTTTCTCTCTCACTACCGTTATAATGCTCAATCTTCAACTGGTTAAATAAGCAAAGCGGATAATATCCGGCTTTGACGATTTGTCCAAGATACTCTCTCTCAATGTCAAGCTTGAATTTTCCTTGCGAGATCATCAGGGGGCCTTCCGAGGTTACTATATTAGATAGCACAACTCCAAGCCAAGCCAGAAAACGGTCTGGAAATTGCTGGAACACTAACTATTTGTGCATCGCCAATATCTCTCGATTGAGTAGTTGCTGTCCAGGTCAGAAGCTGCTTGTTTAGACTTTAGCTTAGATAAGGACGGAGTCCATTTGCTTACGTAATTGCCATTCCTCTAGAAGTTTTTCCTCTGTTTGATGGGTCAAGAATCGGCTCGGTGGAGCAGTGGCTAAGAACTTTTGCTATTGGCTGCCTTCCCGAGTTCGGTCCTGGGGGTAGATAAAATTGATGGTCTGTCTCAGACTCTTGATGCTCCAGTGGCGCAGAGGTTAGCGCTTCGTGCTTATAGCCGTTTTACGACAATTTGGTTATACCAAAAGTCACGGTCGTGTGAGGAACGCGACGGTCGTGGGTTCAAACCCCTCCTGGAGCATCTACCTTCTTTTTTTGCCTACAGTGTTTTTAGAAAACATTCGAACCCTCGGCCCGGAACTTTTCGTAATACGGGAAACTCAATTTTCGTAATAGGGGCCGGATCTTTTCATACTAAGTTTAATTTTAAAACTGTACCACCCTACCCGTGAA